>NC_081416.1:184617051-184917051 GCF_949786415.1 Peromyscus eremicus | reverse complement strand
AAAGAGCTATGGGAAAGTTGTTGTGAATGTTTTTCACTGACTGGCTAAGACAAACACAAGCCCCGAGGAAAGTTGCTATCAGAAATGCCAGCCTCAATGCTAATGAGGCAGGTGCAGTTCTGATTTGGGGGCCAGTGTCAAATGAAGGAGAGACACCTGTTGAAGTCAGCTGAGGAGAGAATAGAAATCTCCCAATGTGCCATAATTGAAAATGTAAAATGCTTGTTCAAATCTCCCGTTGCAAAAGCAAAAAACTTTGTTCAAACCTCCCAGGCAAGAATTTGTAAGCAAGTCTGGTAAAAAAGAACTTAGAAGTTGACTCTCAGACCCGAAAAGAACTATGGGAAATGACTGATGGAAAAATGATATAAAGGACTGATATAAGGGACTGATACTATTATGGATTGATATAAGGGAAATGCATTCTGGGAAAGGTAGTTTTTCCACTAAAGATGGCGACATTGCCCTGAAACACGTTTGTCAGCTCGAAAATACGTTCATGGTAAATTTAAAATACAGCTTAAAAAAAAAAAAAAGGAGGAAAATCATCTAAGAGTTTAAGTGTCAGTTCCAATGAAACATTGAAAGGATACGGAACTAGGCGCTTCACGGTTTGGGGCTCCATTGGTAAAATGACTTATTTACCCTAATAGCGGTGCAAAGTTTTAACGGTAGTTGGATGACAGAAAGCTACCTATAAGATCAAACAAGCTACTTTAAAATCCTTAAAGCAAGAGAGCAGTTTATACACTGAACGTTGTCTTAGATATGAAGGAAACTTATGCTATCTACAAAAGAAAGCTGCCATGCTTTGTGGGCCATATTAGAGTTCACTCCAATCTTCTTGGTCCTTTAGCTGAAGGTAATGCGAAATGGAAAGATCCCTGCTCGGGATTGTGGAAGGGTCCCGATCCTGTGTTAATATGGGGTCGAGGACATGTTTGTGTTTTTTCACAAGAGGAGAATGAAGCTCGGTGATTACCGGAGCGTTTCGTAAGGAGCTTGGAACTAAGAAAGGTCAGCTCCAATGATGTTCCTACAATGGAACCAGAATGAAAGTGGCTCAATTAGTGTTTCTGAGGTTTTGTCACTGGTTAATGCAAACAGTGAGGAAATAGAGTTCGGAGCTGTGCCGCTTTTGTCTTTACTAGCTCCTTTGGAAAAATACTTTATATCACCTAATAACTGCGATATTTGGCAAAGAGCTTACAGCAGCTAAATACGGTAATTTCACCATCAGCGTGAAGGGAAGTTTTTCGGTAGAACAAACCAAGAGTACTGCTGTAATAGAAACATTTGTCTGAATTGAAGCACTTAGGGGAACTATTATGAATTTGGGTGAAGGGACAGCCTCTAGTTAAACACCGTCTACCGCTGACAGTGCATCTCTGCTGGGTCCGGAACGGCTGAGAGAACTGGCAACTTTGGAGTGTGGCATCATCCTGGGAAGGTTACAGTCCCCTAGCAACAACTATCACAATTCTATAACAACACTCACTAAATCCCAGTGTTTTATAACAAAGCTGACTATAAACTCTAAACGTTAGCAATGATGTATGTACTTCCTGTCTAGTTAAGAATCTTTCTAATAGAGATAGTGATAATAATTAAGAGTAAGAAATAGAAAAAGATGAAAATAAGATATGTAAGTTTATAAAAATTCTCTTGTTAGATCTGTTAAAAAATCGTTAGGTGTTTGCTAAGTTAAATATATGCTAATGGTAGCCCTATATAAGTTTGTAAAATAGATCTATAGATCCTTTAAGAATATAAGCTTGCAAGAAGTATCTAAGGTAGTCTTAAGACATGTAGTGATAAGCTTGTAAGAAGTAAAGATGTTAGCAGTAAATGTAAGTTTAAATAAGAATAAGATGGAATGAATATAAGAAATATATAAGTAATAAGAAATATATTTGCTAAAGTAGTTCTATAGTTTCCTTAAGGAGTATAAATAAGTAGATGTTAATACGTTATGTGAGTTTGTAAAATGTAGATGTTGAATGTGAGTCTAAATGCTTTGCAAGGCAAAAGGTTATATGTGAGTTTGTGAAAAAGTGTAAATGCTAAGTGAGTCTATGCTTAATGTATATGATGAAAAAACCTGAGATACAGAGTTAGTGTCCTAGGAGACTGCAAAGCAGGCAGTCTGAGTGGTTTTTCAAAAGCTCCAGAAGCCACTAAGAAGCTAAGAACGGCGGACGCCAGAACTAGCACAAGGCATCCGCAGCTGAGATTCATGGAAAATCAACGCAACACAGAAAAACCTGAGCTAACATCAAAAACGGTGCGGTTTAGACTACTACTGTACCTAAAAAGGTCTGTCTGTGAGAACAAAAGTTGCAGAGACGCTTGTTTGAAGTAAAATTGTTAACGGCAAATAGTTTTGGTTGAAAACCATCTCTTCATATTTGGAAGTGAAAGCCTGATACTAGAATTTATTTCTTGTTTGAACTTTTTGAACTTAAAATGAGATAAAATTACAAAAAGATTTTGGTTATGGATTTCTCTTATTTGGAAGGCTAGTACCAGAATTTATCATTTGAATTTTAAGACTTAAGAAAATGAAGTAAACATGAGATTTCATTGCAATGGGACAATTTTGAGTTTATTCATAGTAATGACCTAGGAACTGTTTGCTGGAATTGGGTTAAAAATGGAACTGTTTAAATGAAGAAATTTATTTCTACCTAGAATCAAGATGCAGTTTTGTGTATGCATATATGCTTTATTAACTGGTGATTCATGAATTGTTTTGTGGAACTATTTATGTAAAAATGGAATTACTTATGGAACTGGTTTTGTGTTAAAAATGGAACTGTTTAAACAAAAGTTTGGGTTTTATAAGTAGGCTTGAGATTTTGCTTAAAAAATTATAAGAAAAGGGGGAGAGTTAATATTCTTTAGCCTAATTTCAAAAGTTGTTTGAGTGGATTAATGTCATGTTTTGTTAGTAAGAAATGCAAATGGGGTATATTAAAGAGACTACTTTTAAAGTGTAAAGAGTTTTATTAAGAAACTGCTTTTGGATGTTTTGCTAAGTTTTCAAAGTGTTAATGGTTAGATTGAGAAGATTGCTTTTCAATATGGGTTTGTAGGAATTATATATGTTTGGGTTCCTCTAACTAGGTTTGAGATTTTGTTTAAAAAATTATAAAGAAAAGGAGGAGTTATGAGATTGAATTATGTTTGCAGAAACCTATTGATATTAATGCACCCTGGTTTTGTGGAGTTAAGGAAATATTTAAGTTTGATGTGAATACATCGAAGTTTTTCCTATGTTCTGTTAACAAGAAAATTCAAATGATTGAGTTAAAGTTGTAAGACGGAGAAAATTGTTAACTATATATAGCACCATATATGCTAATTCAAATGGTTCTGTTAAGAGTTTGCTTTGAGTTGTAAGACAGAGAATTGTGGCTATGTATAGCAATGTTTATGTTAACCTGTTAATGGTAATGATGAAGCTAAGGGATTCTTTAAGTTTGTAGTTGCCTTAAGAGTTTTTGGCTTAGAAAGGGCTTGAGGCAGCTAAGACTGCTGTAGTCACCTTGGACCTAATTCAAAAGAGAAATGCCATCTATATCATCCTCTACTCCCATACTGGGAGGTGTAACAGCTATGGAGATTGCTGTAAGCTATTAATAGTTATTTTTTTATATATTAAGAAAGGGGGACCTGTGGGAGCCCGTTCTCGGGTTCCTCGTGGCTTTCCCCAGCAGGTCCGCATAGAGGATGATTAGACCACGGGCCTGAGTGCAGGTGTCTGAGATGGTCTGCACTTGGCTATGCTGGGGGAGGAGGTCTTTTGCTCCACCCCTTGGCGTCTCT
Organism: Peromyscus eremicus; assembly: GCF_949786415.1. Taxonomy (NCBI): domain Eukaryota; kingdom Metazoa; phylum Chordata; class Mammalia; order Rodentia; family Cricetidae; genus Peromyscus; species Peromyscus eremicus. The sequence continues at coordinate 184,913,223 of NC_081416.1, read as the reverse complement.
ATAAAAACCCTGGGGCAGAGACAGTCGGGGCCCGTTGGAATAGGTTCCAGGCCCTCTCGAGGCTATCCTTTATTTTCTATCTGTTTATCTCCGCGATATTCTCCGCAATAAATCCTTCTATCTAATATTTCCTGCTGCTCGCACTCAAGAAAACTCTGGGGAACTGTGGGGGTGGTTGGGTAAACGCCCCACACTGGAGGCATATAGAAGATTAGGAACAATGCAAGCAGTGCTCTACTCACAGATATTAAATTTTCAATGCAGAAAAGAGGAACAAAAATATAAAGAAATCAAATCAATACAAATCCAAATGCCAGACTCATAGGCTTAAATGTGAATATGTTCAAAGACATACTAAAAAAGAATCCAAAGAATGATTAAAGCAGTATTCCAGAATATCAAGCAGGACACAAATCACCTCCAGCAGAATGCAATGAGATCACAAAACCTTGCATAAAATAAGGAAATGAGTGAGTAAGTGACTGACACATTTGAAAAGGTATAAAATGATGAAAAATTCAAACTAAAATATGTAAAGGAAAGAAAATAAATCAAAAAAATTCTAGTAAAAATTCTCACTAACAGAATATTTCAAGTTGAAGATAATATGGCATACTTGAAAAAAAAGGCAAAAGAAATAGAAAACTGATAATGTGACAAAGGTAAAAATAAGGACAAGTGAAAGATATATGGGACCGGGGGGGATAGGATTAAAGGATCAAGTTTACAAACAATGAACAGAAGAGAAGAAGGACTTACCAAGACATCTACAGTATATCCAGTAAAATACAATGGGAATTTTCCACAATATAGGGAGACATGTGGACATCTAGAGACAGGAGGCATTTAATTTCTAAACACATATCAGATAGAAACCTCCTCATGACATATTTTACTTAAAATTTGAATTATAAAGATAAAGAAAGAAAACTGAAGGCTGCAGAGAGAGAAACCCATTTCTTAGAAAGGTCCCTTCTAGATAACAGCAGATTCCTTCATGAACTCTCTTAAAAAGGGAGAGTATGAATGATGCAATTCAAGCAGGTAGAGATATAGCTGCCAAACCCTCTTAGTATACTCAACAAAGTTATCCTTTATAATCAAAGGAGGCTCCTCATGGGTATAAACTTGACTACATCTGGAATTTACTATTATCGGGTTTTTTTGAGACAGGGTTTGTCTGTGTAGTTATGAGGCCTGTCCAGCATCTTGCTCTGTAGTGTAGGCTGCCTGGCTCTGCCTCCCTAGTGCTGGCATTAAAGGTGCATGCCACTGCCAACTGGCTCATCTCAAATTTATTAAACCTCAAAAATGGAAGGCATACTTGAGAGGTGTTTTTTTTTTATTACTTAATTTCAAGTAGGAAAATACAGTTTTGAAAAATATTCAGATCTTTAAGATAGGAAGACATGCCTTATATCGTGTGATGGTGGTACATGCCTTTAATCCCAGCGCTCAGAAGGCAGAGGAAGGTGCATCTTTGAGTTCCAGGCCAGCCCCTTTTACAAATCGAGTTCCAGGACAGCCAAGGCTACAAAGAGTATTCTTCTGTGAAACAAAACCAAAAAAAAGGAAAGAAAGAAAAGGAAGTCATACCTATAATTTATATATTTTTTTAAGTTTTATTTTACAATACAATTCAGTTCTATATGTCAGCCAGGGATTCCTTTGTTCTCCCCCCTCCCGACCACCTCTCCTTCCCCCCCAGCCCACCCCCCATACCCACCTCCTCCAGGGCAAAGCCTCCCCCAAGGACTGAGATCAATCTTGTAGACTCAGTCCAGGCAGGTCCAGTCCCCTCCGCCCAGGCCGAGCCAAGCGACCCTGTATAAGCCCCAGGTTTCAAACAGCCAACTCATGTAATGAGCACAGGACCCAGTCCCACTGCCTGGATGCCTCCCAAACAGATCAAGCCAATCAACTATCTCACCCATTCAGAGGGCTTGATCCAGTTGGGGGCCTCTCAGCCATTGGTTCATAGTTCATGTGTTTCCATTTGTTTGGCTATTTGTCCCTGTGCTTTATCCAACCTTGATTTCAACAATTCTTGCTCATTAAACCCTCCTCTTTCTCGTTAATTGGACTCCCAGAGCTCCACCTGGGGCCTAGCCGTGGATCTCTGCACCCAGTTCCCTCAGTCATTGGATGGGGTTTCTAGCATGACAATTAGGATGTTTGGCCATCCCATCACCAGAGTACATCAGTTCGGGCTGTCTCTCGACCATTGCCAGCAGTCTATTGTGGGGGTATCTTTGTGGATCTCTGTGGGCCTCTCTAGTACTTTGCTTCTTCCTATTCTCATGTGGTCTTTGTTTACTATGGTCTCCTATTTCCTGTTCTCCCTCTCTGTTGTTGATCCAGCTGGGATCTCCCACTCCCCCAAGCTCTCTTTTCCTCCACCCTCACCCTTCATTACACCCACTCATGTCCAGGCTGTTCATGTAGATCTCATCCATTTCTACATAATTGGGTGATCCTTGTGTCTTTCTTGGGGTCCTATTTTCCAGGTAGCCTCCCTGGTGATGTGAGCAGCAGTCCAGTCATCCTTGTTTCACATCTAGTATCCTCCTATGAGTGAGTACATACCATGTTTATCTTTCTGAGTCTGGGTTACCTCACTCAGGATGATTTTTTTCTAGATCTATCCATTTGCGTGCAAACCTCATGATGTCATTGTTTTTCTCTGCTGAGTAGTATTCCATTGTATATATGTACCACATTTTATTTATCCATTCTTCAGCTGAAGGGCATCTAGGGTGTTTCCAGGTTTTGGCTATTACAAACATTCCTGATATGAACATAGCTGAACAAGTGCTCTTGTGGTATGATTGGGCATTCCTTGGGTATATACCCAAGTGTGGTATAGCTGGATCTTGGGGGAGATTGATTCCCAATTTTCTAAGAAAGCACCATATTGATTTCCAAAGTGGTTGTACAAGCTTGCATTCCCACCAGCAGTGGAGGAGAGTTCCCCTAGCTCCACATCCTCTCCAGCATAAGGTGTCTTCAGTGTTTTTGATCTTAGCCATTCTGACAGGCGTAAGGTGGTATCTCAGAGTCATTTTAGTTTGCATTTCCCTGATGATTAGGGATGTTGAGCAATTCCTTAAATGTCTTTCAGCCATTTGAGCTTCCTCTGTTGAGAATTCTCTGTTTGTTTCTACAGCCCATTTCTTAGTTGGACTGTTGGGCATTTTGATGTCTAATTTCTTGAGTTCCTTATATATTTTGAATATCAGTCCTCTGTCAGTTGTGGGGTTGGTGAAGACCTTGTCCCATTCTGTAGGCTGTTGCTTTGCCTTGTTGACCGTATCCTTTGCTCTACAAAAGCATCTCAGTTTCAAGAGGCCCTATTGATTGATTGTTCCTCTCAGTGTCTGTGCTACTGGTGTTCTATTTAGGAAGTGATTTCCTATGCCAATGCATTCAAGACTACTTCCTACTTTTTCTTCTAGCAGGTTCAGAGTATCTGGATTTATGTTGAGGTCCTTAATCCACTTGGACTTAAGTTTTGTGCACGGTGATAGATATGGATCGATTTGCAGTCTTGTACATGTTGATATCCAGTTATGCCAGCACCATTTGTTGAAGATGCTTTCTGTTTTCCATTGTACTTTTTTGGCTTCTTTGTCAAAAATTATATGTTCATCGGTGAGCGGATTAATGTCAGGGCTGGAGAGATGGCTCAGCAGTTGAAGGCTAGGCTCACAACCAAAAATAATTGATATCTATTAAGGTGAGGAAAAACATATTTTTATCTGGATCTTAAGTTGGGAAGACACAACTTTAAATTACATCATTTAATCTTGAAAATTCACCTCTAGTCTGGGCTACACCCTCTTCTGGAAGCCTATATAAGGACACTGAAAAGGAAATATGTGCTATTTGACTGCTTGCTCTCACCTTGCTAGTGAGTTCATTTCTTCACTGGCATTAGAAGCTAAATCTATGGGACTTAAGTGTTTAATAAAGATCAACTGAGACTTTCAGTATCAAAGAATAAGAAGTTTCTCCTTCCCTGTTTTTGCTATTTATACTCATCAATTGTTAGATTAACTAGACCACTTCCTAAAAGACATCCTAATTCATTTTCTGTATATATATATATATATATATATATATATATATATATATATATATGCGCACATGAAAAGAGAGAATCAGAAGAACATAGTAAGAGAGACAAAAAGACATAGAAAGATTCATTTTATAATTTCTGTTACTCTAGAGAACCCTACCTAATACAGAGACAGAACAATGTTTAGTGATGTACGTAAGTTATAAGAATTCGTAACAATGATAACATTTCTAAGGAAGCCACATGAAGAACTCATACACATGGAAAAGTAAGATAAATACAAGTGGTCATGGAAGACAAAGACAACATTAGAACACCAGACAGAAAAACAACTGTTATCAAACTATAACAAATATTGCAACAACAAAATGGTCAATAATTAGCAGATAATTCTCAATAACAATTCAATGTTTATCTTCACATTCTCTATCCATAATGCACAAATGAAAACATTGTTTTGTAAAAACCAACATTTATTTTTGCTTCCAAAAACAAAGCTCACGTACAAACATGGAGAGAACCCTTCTGTAAATATGGAGGGAAATAATTTTGAGGAAATGGAACATAGTAAAGAAAATGAGAGACTAAACTCTTTGTTGGACATGGATGGAAAAAATTCTCAACTAAACACTGACTAATGTAACTAAACAAAACACCAGAAAGATCTGTCCCTGTGACAAACATGACTTCATTCCAGGAATACACAGTGGTTCAACATATGCAGATCTATCTGCTAAGTAAATGCTGCACAAAAATAGACTCAAGCATAGGACTATATGATTATCCAAATATGTGCAGATAGGGCTCTTACCAAGGTCCAGCGTCAATTCAGATTTAATATTTAAGTCAAACAAAAACCTGACAAAATAGAAGGAAGATATCTTCATTAATAAGGTTTTCTTTTTATTATTCCAGCGTGATCACATTGAAATTATTTTCTATGGCAATCCTATTGACAACATTGTACTACAGGGAGAGAAACTGAAAGAATTTCCATTAAAATCTTCAGGGAGGCCAGTTATTCTTGGTGGTGCATATCTTTAATCAAAACTCTCAGAAGGAGAGGCAGGTACAACCTTCCCAGTTTTTGGCCATTCTGGCATGGATAGTAAGACCAAATGAGGTAGGGTTACATATGGAGACCCTCCTGTAGAAGTAACCAACCATCTTATTGAATAAGAAATACAGAGCCAATGTAAAGATAAAAGCCCAAGAGGTCAGAGCTAAGAAACTTACCCTTCCTGCTTCAGTGATCCTCTTCAGCCAAGAGAGACCTACTTCCTGTGTGTTTGTCTTTTTATAGGCCTTCTGTTCTGCCTTCTCATTGATTGTAAACCCAACCACATGACCGCCTCATCAGTGCCTGTCTGTTCAGACCTCCAGGTCTTCAATGGTTGGTATTGAGATTAAAGGCGAGTGTCTCCAATGCTGGCTGTATCCTTGACCACACAGAGATCTACCTAGCTCTGCCTACCAAGTGCTGGGATTAAAGGTGTGCTATTAGCTTTGACCCAGGCAACTTTATTTATTAACATACAAATAAAATCACATTTCAGTACAAATAAAATATCACCATATTTCCCCTTTTCTATTTTAATAAAAATGAAAAGGAAAAAGGTTATAACTAATATAAGAAAAACTATATACAAAAGTACAATAACTATATACAATATATACAAGTAATAAATACCTAAACAATGTCTAGTCCATTTGTATTGGACAAATTCAGAGAAAATAATTTCATTATCTATCCTATTTTGGTAAGTCCAAAATGTATCTAATTCACTTTCTATCCTAATTAATCTTCAACTATAACTAACTAACCTTCAACTATAACTAACTAATCTTCAACTCCCTCAGAGACCCAAGAAGGAAATAATATTAGCTAACAAAAATAAAAACAGGAAGTGCATGCAAGCAACTTCCAAAAAATTTGTGAGTTGACAGAAACAGCCAGCTGCCTGGACAGTCACCTCAGGTTCTCCGCAGTGCTGGGGCATCATCTTCAGCCTACAGGCTTAGCATATCTGACAGACTCATTTGTGAAGTAGGATGTACACAAGGTCAACAGTTCAACCTCACATTGGGTGAGAGCAGTCCATGTACCAGAAACACCTGAATTCCACTAGTGTCATGTCATGATTCAGGATTTTAAATTCTGGAAATTGTTGATGGTTTTTTAATTCAGCTCTCCATTCTTCTTGGCTGTGTATATATGGCTTCATCTCAGCATCCCATTCTTCTCCACATCCCTCTATTAAATGCCATTCTACTATTGAGAGGCATGAGCTTAGTTACTCTTCAAGAATAACTGTTTCAGCTGCTGTTCCATAGCACATCAGAAGTCATCGGCCCACTGCCTGTTCAGCTGCTTTTGAAGAAAAGGGCACTGTACCTTTTCCGAATTGTGAAGGCCACTTCAGGGATCGTGCCATATTGTCTTGGCCTCAGAAGATGCCTTTTGATAAAGCCATAACCACACTTGTTTTGGCAAGAATCAGTAGTCCTTTGTTTCATGTCCTGTCTGTCCATTTGGTCCTGTTGATTTGAGGATACTTTGTTGTCCAGTGGCTAACTTTTGCCACAATGAAAGTTAACTCCATATGCAGTTTCTTCAATGCCCATATTTTCTCTGAAGTAGATTGGTACTGCCAGGAGGTGACATGTCTCAAAAAAGAAAAATTTTCTAAGTTATTAAAACATTTTAAATGCCATATTCTGTAGATCTCTGAAGGGTTTGAAGATGACCTGTCTAAAATATATCTGCTCAATTTTGAAAACATATCTAATATAACTACAAGTTCTATTATAATGTCTAACTACTAACTTTCATTTCTTTATATCCTAATAGTTGGTAATAATAACATTCAAGGATCAGAAAATTGCATTGTTAAATGAATAGTATAAGTACAATTAGAAATATACATATAGCATTTTCTAACAATATCAATTTCAATATATATAATTTGTATACAATATAAAACAATACAATCCATTGTAAAGTATTTAAAACTAGTAATTGTCTTTTTCTTCTTTTCTTTCTTTCTCTCTTTTTTTTAAACAAGAACCTTTGCTTAGCCTTTTTCCTAACACTTGACTACAACTTGTCACCAACCACCCTAAACAATGAAAATTATCCCCGACCCAAAACTCATTAAAAAGTCCAAAAAATCACCTGCCCCACACCACCTCTTTGGGAATGTGGGCGAAGGTATCTTTATCCTGAAAAGAAAAAAAATTAGGTTAATTGTCAAATTCTAGGAAAGGTAACTATATCCTTCATTATCCAGTCTGTGTATAATGCCAAAGTTCAGGGTTTATCTCAAGTCCTTATTCAAGTAGTCTTTGAGACTGGATCATCTCAGTTAGTCATCTCAAAATTGCTCTGAGCACCTTGTAGTTCAAAGCTGATCTGTAGATGATGTTTGTCAGCATAGTGATATTATTATTGTCCATGTGGAATTGTTGTTGTTGTGGGGCCCCATCTTCTTCCTGGAGACTTCAGTTGATGTTATGCCTGGCCGTGATTTCCTGCAGAAAACTGATAAGAGACTCGAACACAATGACATATATATGCAGCTAATTGAAACCTTTTTTATAGAATTAATTAGTACTCTATATGACCGCTCATATCTTAACAAAGTTTAAAATGTATATATATATATATACAATATATATATAAATAATATATAAATAAAAAACAAGATATATATATATATACAATATATATAAATATATTGTATATATATATATATCTTGTAAATTTTGATATAAAATTCATACTTTAAGAAAAGTTTACAGAATCAGAATGGAATCAAAGAGTTGAGATTAGTAATAGAATTGTCCCTTAATTAATTTTTTTTTCTGTCCCATAGCAGAAGATGACTCTTTTCTTCTGGCATGATACAGGGAGTTTGCATTTTCCTTTTAACAGCATGCTTGATTTTAAGGAAGGAGAGAGCCATTCCCCAACTCCAAAGACAGCTTTAAATTTTAATTGAATTGGGACTATTGAAAGACCAGTAGTGTTAAATTTCTTTAGAGAAGAGCAGAAACAAACATTTAGGAAGACTTATAAAACTTTTTAAATGATATACCCATACGCCATTTCACTCTGTTTCCTGGGATAGATGATATGTAGCTTTTCTTCATTTGTCTCATTTGTCCAGTGTTCTTCATATTCCTCAATCTTCATTCTCCTAAAAGACAAAAACAAGAATCTTTCCCCAAGACTAATTTTGGGGATGTTCCTTTTTGGCAAGTTATTATCTGATTAAATGAAAAGGCATGTGTTACTGGTATAAGTTCAAATTGGATGTTCATGCTGGTTGATGAACTATCACCTCCTCTAATTATGAGGTCCCTCTTGTTCAAATCGAACCTTTATCACTTTTGATGGTACCCACAGTTTATCTTCTCCTGTAGAAAGAAAAGCAAAACCTTGTCCCCAACGTAACACATACCCTGGTTTCCATTCTGAGGTCAGCACATCCTTAAAGTATATAGGCTGATTTAATTCTGTAGTTTTTTCTGTTATCCAATGTCTCTCTGCAGCTGTTGCTTCTTTCTCATTGGCATTAAGAAAATTCAAAGTTAACAGAACATTATGCAGTCTATTTCTGGGTTTTTTTTTTTACCCCTTTCTGTTTATTTAGCATATCCTTTAGAGTTCTGTTTGATCTTTCTATAACTCCTTGACCTGTAGGATTATGTGGTATGCCTATAATATGCTTCATATTGTAATAAGCAAAAAACTGTTTAATTTTAACAGAGATATATGATTGAGCATTATCAGTTTTGATTTGTGCAGGCATACCCATGATTGCCATAAACTTCTAGCAAACGAATGATTACAGAATCAGCTTTTTCAGAACTCGAAGCAGTTGCCCAATGAAATCCTGAATAAGTATCAATGGTATGGTGTACATATTTCAATTTTCCAAATTCTGCAAAGTGAAACACGTCCATCTGCCAGATTTCATTCCTTTAAGTACCCTTTGGATTACATCCTGCTGGTAATGGTGTTTGATTGTAGAAGGAACACGTAGGACATTTCTTTCCTATTTCTTCGGCTTGTTCCCAGCTTATGGAAAAATCCTTTTTTAAACCTTTACTATTGACATGATGTTTTTTTATGAAATTCTGAGGCCTCCAGCAATTTCCTATCAATAATTTATTAATCTCATCATTGCCTTGTGCTAGAGGGCCTGGCAGACCAGCATGGGATCTAATGTGAGTTATATGTAAAGAATGACTCCTTTTCCTGATTGTATCTTGTAATTGAATAAATAGTGAAGTTAATTCTGAAGCATTGGGGATAAATTCTGCAGTCTCAATATGTAATACTACTCTTTCAGTATACTGAGAGTCAGTTCCTATGTTGAGAGGTTCTGAAAAATCCATTAATACCAACAGAATAGCACACAACTCTGATTTTTGAACTGAATTATAAGGAACCACACTTTACTTAAATTTTCTGATATGCAACCTGCCTTTCCTTGTTTATTGGCATCTGTATAAAATGTGCAAACTCCAGATATGTTTTTTTTTTTCCCGTACAGTGAGGCAAGATCCAATCAGCTCTCTTTATAAGATCAATTCTATCGCTTTTGGGGTATTTGCTGTTAATTTCTCCCAAATAGTTACTGCAAGCTCTTTGCCAAGGTTCACTTTCTGTCCATAATTTTTCAATGTCCTCCTTAGTTAAAGGTACAACAATTTCTGCTGTGTCTATTTCTGCTAATTGTCAAAGTCTCAATTTTCGTTTCCAAATCAATTCAGAGATTTGTTCCACATAGGTTTTTAAATTTTTATTTGGTTTATTTGATATCTTCCCTCTGCATTAATATTCCTGTAGGAGAATGCCTATAAGGTAAAATAACCAAAGTGCAATTCAGCTTTGGATCAATATAATACACGTGCCCTTCATGTACTTTCTTTTCTACCAAGGCCAATTCTTTCTCAGCTTCAGGTGATAATTCTCTTGGACTATTTAAGTCCTTGTCACCATCAAAGGTTTTGAACAAATTATGCAGTTCATCATTTTTTACCCCAACAATAGTTTGTAGATGAGAAATATCTCCAAATAATCTTTGAAAGTCGTTAAGTGTCTGTAGTCTATCTCTCCAAATTTGCACCTTTTGGGGTCTAATTTTTTGTAGCTCTATTTTATATCCTAAATAATTAATAGAATCTCCTCTTTGTATCTTTTCAGGAGCAATTTGTAATCCCCAGCAAGGCAAAATTTTCTTTACTTCTTCAAACATTCTTTCTAAAGTATCTGCACTTGACTCAGCTAGTAAAATATCATCCATATAATGGTAAATTATAGATTTAGGAAATTTTTTACGTATCACTTCCAATGGCTGTTGTACAAAATATTGGCACAGAGTTGGGCTATTCAACATTCCCTGTGGGAGAACCCTCCATTGAAATCTTTTAACCGGTTGAGAATTATTATAAGTAGGCACTGTGAAAGCAAACCTTTCTCTGTCTTTTTCTTGTAAGGGTATTGAAAAGGAACAGTCTTTAAATCAGTAACTATGAGAGGCCATTTTTTTGGTAACAGAGTAGGCAAAGGAATTCCAGATTGTAGAGAGCCCATTGGCTGAATTACTTTGTTAATTGCTCTAAGGTCTGTTACCACACTCCATTTACCAGATTTCTTTTTAATAACAAATACAGGAGAATTCCAAGGGCTGGTTGATTCTTCAATATGCTGAGCATTTAACTGTTCTTCTACCAGCTCTTCTAAAGCCTGGAGTTTCTCTGTTGTTAAAAGCCATTGCTGAACCCATACAGGCTTGTCTGTTAACCATTTTAAAGGTAGAGCTGTTGGTGTCTTTGGAAGCTCATCAGTTGTTGTGCCCTGTTCTTGTATAATATGGTTGGCTGGTGACCACTCATTAGTATAATATCTTCTAATATTTCTCTCAGAAACATGTGCTAGTTTATGATTTGTTTCTGAGATTGGAGGGATGTTAATCTGAGTATTCCATTGTTGCAACAGGTTCACAGCTATGTTAGCCATATATGGTTTTAATTTTCCTCTCTGTCCTTCTGGACCTATATATTCGAGGCATCTTGCACTCTGTTTCACTTGAGATACTGTCCCAATTCCTAACAGTTGAAAGCTTACCTCCTGAAGAGGCCAAGTTGAATGCCAAAATTCTGGTGCAATTATGATAACGTCCGCACCTGTGTCTACCAGACCAGACAACAAAACACCATTTATTTTTATTGTTAATTTTGGTCGTTGTTCATTTATAGAAGTTTGCCCAAAATTTTTCTTTATGTTTTCTCCTGAATTTTCTGTTCTCTCTGTTTTATCATCCTGACCAGCATGATTTATTCCAATAGGCATTTGGTTATTTAATTGCTCTGAGTAGGGATTTCCTCTACAACTGTAGGAAAGGTTTGAACTGGATTTACCGTGGGGGCCTGCCTGAGGCCCTCTGGGAGTTTCCTGAAGCTGAGGCAAATGATTACCTTGTTTGTCCCTTGTTGATCTACCTTCGTTGGTCCAGTGTTTTCCCTTACCACACCTTCTGCATACTCCAGAAGGAAGGGGCATTCTGTTGCTATTGTTCCTTGAAGAAACATTGTTTCTAAGAATGACCTGTTTAAAGTCCCTTTTCAAATGGCCTTGCTTTCCACATCCAAAACATGTAACATTCCTCAAACCTTTTGAAATTACTTATCTACCCACATAGCATCATGATCATGAGCCTCAACATTAACTGTATCTCTAATCCAATCTTCCAAAGGTGCAGATCTTGCCTTTAATGGCCTGATTAATCTTTTGCATGCTGCATTCGTGTTCTCAAAGGCCAAAGATTCAATTATTATCTGACTAGTTTCTGAATCCGGGACCATTCTCTTTACTGCTGAAGCCAGTCTTTGTAAAAAAAAATCTGTGAAAGATTCTTTTGGGCCTTGAATAACCTTTGTAAATGACTCAGTTTTTTTTCCTGGTTCCTCAACTCTGTCCCATGCATTCAAGGCTGCTGTTCGACATAGAATTAGGGTTTGGACATCATATAAACATTGCCTTTGTACTGAAGCATATTGGCCTTCTCCAATAAGTTGATCCTGGAAGACTTGTATTCCTTTATCTCTCCATTGTTTTTCTATGTTGCTAGCCTCATCCTTGAACCACATTTGTCACTGGAGCCTTTGACTGGCTTCCAGAACAGCCTGTGCCAGCTCCCACCAGTCCTGTGGTTTAATTCTATTATATGTTGACCAAGAGTGTAACATTTGCATTACATATGGGGAATGCATACCATAAGATACTATTGCCTCCTTAAACCTTCGTAAATCTAAAATTTCAATTGGAGCCCAAATAATTTGTGTAGTCATTTGATTAGGCAACTGCTGTATGGTTACTGGACAAATTAAAGGTGACTGTGTGAAAACAGGTTTTCTTTCTGTAACCTTATGATCCAATTTTGAAACAACTTCACTGTTAATTTCTTCTGTCTGAATTTGAATTTCTCTATGATTCATTTTACAGGTTTAACAGGTTTTTTTTTTAAACTTTTATCCTGGCACTTAAATTAACTATCTTTTTAAATAGTAAAATGAGGATAAGAAAAGTAATAAACTGCATAATTCAATCAAAATTAATCTTCTCATATAGTTGTTCCATTGTCAGACTGTCTAAAATTTCAAACAAACCCCAATTTTCTTCCAATGTACACATGAAATCCATTTTTTTAATGTGGAAAAAAATTTCTCTTTTAAATAGTTTTCTTTAAAATATCTGATATGTTAATTTACTTACCAAGTCTGCGTAGAAGAGCAGAAATCTGAGGAAATTTCAAAACAGTCACCTAGTGTCCGAGGTGTGAATCCAGAGAGAGAGAGAGAGAGAGAGAGAGAGAGAGAGAGAGAGAGAGAGAGAGAGAGAGAGTGTAGCCAAAAGTTCTGGCTAAAATCTTAAATCCAGCCACGTGTTCCCGCTTGAGCTGAGTCAAGCCTGGGCTCTGGTTTCCTTAAGCTCCAACCATGTGGCTGGCTTTACAGGCACGGGCCCTGTTTGGCAGGGCAGGCCTGAGTTGTTTGTAGCATCGGCTTTGAGCAAGTAGCTCCAGCTGCATGTAACCACTTGAGGCTATGGTCAATCCGGTCTGAAAATAAGCCGACCTGGGCCCGAGCTAGGGTGCCGGGCCACCCAGATGGGAAACTGGACCTGCTGCTAAGCCAAGCCAAGAGGTTTTATAATGGATTTTTGTCACGTTGGGTGCCAAATGTAGAAGTAACCAACCGTCTTATTGAATAAGAAACACCGAGCCAATGTAAAGATAAAAGCCCAAGAGATCAGAACTAAGAGCCTTACACTTTTTGCTTCAGTGATCCTCTTCAGCCAAGAGAGACCTACTTCCTGTGTGTTTGTCTTTATATAGACTTTCTGTTCTGCCTTCTCATTGGTTGTAAACCCAACCACATGACCGCTTTGTCACTGCCTGTCTGTACAGATCTCCAGGTCCTCTAAAGAAATGAGCAGAAATTAGACAAGGATGATTTTTTTTTATTTCCATCCACTTACCTGAAAATTTCATGATGTCATTTTTTTTTAAATTTCTGCTGATGAGTAATACTCATTTGTGTAAATGTACCACATTTTCTTTATCTATTCTATGGATGAGGGGTGTCATCCTGAGTAATGTAACTTAGACCCTGATATTAAACATGGTATGTCCTCATTCATTAGTGGATATTAAAGTAAAAGCAAATGATAACCAGGCTACACTCCACAGCCTCAGAGAAGCAAGGTAACAAGGAAGACCTTAATAGGGACACTTGGATCACCCTAGGAAGTGGAAGTTGATGAGATCTCCTGGGTAAACTAGTGGTAGGTTGTAGAAAAGAAGGAACGGGGAATGGAGACATGAGGGGTTTAGATGGTCCAGTTTGGGGAAGGATGGAGAGAGAGAGCAATAAAAGAGACATCTTGATAGAATGGGTTATTATGGCATTACATGGTTAGGGAAAAACCTGCTGCCAGAGAAACTCCCATGATTTCCCAAGAATGACCCCAGCTGTGACACCTAGAGAGGGTGCCTGAACTAGCCTTCTCCTGTAATCAGATTGGTGACTACCCTAATTCTTTCATAGAATCTTCATCCAATTACTATGGAAGCAGATGCAGAGATTCATAGCCAAGCACTGGGCCAAGCTCTGGCAGTCCAGTTGAATAAAAGTAGAGGGATTATTTCAGCAAGTGGGGTCAAGACAAAGACAGGGCAACACACAGAGAAAGCTGACCTGAGTAGTAGGAGCTTAGGGTCTCTAAACCTACAGCTAGGGGGCCTCCATGGTACCTAACTAAGCCACTTGCATATGGGTGATAATTATGTAGCTGAATCTTTTTGTAGCCCCTAGCAGTGAGACCAAGATCTGTCCCTGGTACATGAGATGCCATTTGGAACCTATTCCCTATGGTGGGATTAATCACCCAGCCTTGATACGGGGGGGGGGGGGAAGAATTTGGTCCTTCCTCAACTTAGTATGCCATGCTTTGGTGACTCCTTTAGGAGGCATTACTCTTTCTGAGGAGTGGCTGGGGTTTTAGAAATGATGTGTGGAAAGGAAACAGGAGGAGTGGAGGGAGAGGCAATTGTGTTTGGTAAGTAAAATAAATCATTTCATAAAAAAGAAATTGGACAAGTATATATATATTCTCCACTCTTCTTGAAAATTGTCCTTAATCTTAGCAAGTACAAGAAGAAATGTTAAATATGAAATACAGAAATAAGGGAAGAAATATGCCCACTGGTAGCATACACATTTAATACCAGCATCCAGGAGGCAGGAGAGGAAGATATCTGTGTGATCTAAGTTAACCTACTCTATACATGTAGTTGAGGTATGCCATCAATATATTGTGAGACCATGTTTCAAGAAAACCACAACAAAAGAGGAATATTTATAGGTAATCATATTGTGTAGAAAGTGAAAGAGGCCATGCATAGGACACACTGCTTTTTGACACAGAACTCAATACTGAACAAAGGATGCAAAGTGAGAATGCAACAATCAGCAGCTGTCTAAAGAAGTATATAGATTGCTATCACCAGGTTTTGATTATACAAAGTTTTTTTTATTATAAACTTTAAGAAATCCTTTAATTAACTTAAACTATTTAGCTTTTATTCGAGTTCCCCAAATACTTGCAGCCTTTATAAGACATTTTGATCTCAGGAAACAGTGGGAGCCCGATCTTGGGTTCCTCGCGGCTTCACCCAGCAGGTCCTCATAGAGGATGATTAGGACCACGGGCCTGAGTGCAGGTGTCTGAGATGGTCTGCACTTGGCTGTGCTGGGGGAGGAGGTCTTTTGCTCCACATCTTGGCATCTCTATAAAAACCCTGGGGCAGAGACAGTAAGGGCCCGTTGGAATAGGTTCCAGGCTCTCTTGAGGCTATCCTTTATTTTCTATCTGTTTATCTCCACAAGATTCTCTGCAATAAATTCTTCTATCTAATATTTCCTGCTGCTTGCACTCAAGAAAACTCTGGGAAACTGTGGGGGTGGTGGGTAACCACCCCACAGAATGGTGCCATGAACAGGGACTAAAGAAAAAGAAAAAAAGGGACTAAAGAAAAAAAAGTTGGGACTAAAAAAAGGAGGGACCAAAGACAAATGAACAGGGACTAAAGATAAAGTAATAGGGACTAAAGATAAAGGAAAATAATAGTTTTATAACAGAGTTTTTGGCAAAAGTGTGGGTCAGCCCTGCCAGGGGAAAGGCATGCCAGTGTTATGGAAAAAAATATATATATATTATTGAGAGGCAGGTGTTTTATCCTCGAGAGAAAAGGAACGCGGACTGGAAGGATGTTCAAAGCTGCAGTGAAATTCTCTTCTGTCAAAATTTTCTATCTTCTATCCTTTTCTCAATTTCTATCTGTGAAAAATGAGTATAAGGTATAGCATAGTAATATAGTGTAGGAAAAACTTAGATGTATAAGATCATGTAGAAAAAATAAGGCAACTAGACAGAAACACTCTACAATTTTCTAACTTTGGGAGCTATAAACTCAAACTGGGAAAAAAAATATTTTTTGAGCTTTTTGGGTAGTAAAAAAGCTCTTCTTTGAGCTTATGGGGAAGAATAAGTTTCCTAAGGAAGTTTTTGTCCTGGGGACAGCTGAAATGCAAAGTCCAAGCGACAGGAGAAAGTAATTTCTCCCTGAAGCAAAAATGGGGGTGCAAGAAGTCAAAGTTTAAAGTTGGGAAGTTTTGGGGAAAGTTGGTCTTTCTTTCTCCAGGAGAAAAAAAAACCTTTCTCCTAAACTATAAAGCTTTTCTTTGAAAACTTGGGGGAAAAATCTCTCTAAAAAGCCTTAATTTTTCTCAAACTAAAAGCTCTCAAACTTAAAAACTAAAGCCTTTAACTTTCTGTCTCAGAAGGACAAAAATTAGAATCACCTGAAGATATTAGTATGGGAACCACCTGTGGTTAGCTCTAAGGGAAAACAACAAACCTCTTAAGACAGCAAAACCTAAATTCTTTCAAGCTTTAAAAATTCTCCCTGCAATGCAGGAGGCAGGGACAAGTTCCTAAAAACCTCTTCTAAGCTCTGTCTCTTCAAACTAGTAAAAAACAGTGGGTCAGAGTCCCCTGAGGGAAACGCTTGGGAAAGTGTGGGTAAAAAGCTACAGAGAGCCCAAAAGGGCAGGAAACTTTACCTGAGAAAAGCAAAAAAGCCAAGGTTTTTAGTTACAGCCCAGTTGAGGCATCAAGTGTTTTGTTTCTTAGTGAGCATTTCAGAATGACAAGGTGCTCCTAATCGTCCTAATGCAAAGATCCCCTGAAGCAATGCAAACTGTTAACATTGTATCCTAGCTTCTGAGCAAAAACTCAGAGGCGACTGGCCAGCGACTCTGAGTTGGAGTGCATTTCGGGTATACTAGGGTTCCTGAAGTGGTAAACTTCCTGGAGCACAGTGCTGAGGCAGGAAGGTGCAGGACTCAGGGAAAGATTGCTAATGAACAACCAAATCTAAAGCTGGTGGAAACGGCACAGTTGTCCATTTTCCTACAAGTCCCAGGTTGATAGGTCCACAGCTGCAAAAAGGAAATCTGAGAAAAACATTTCCTATCAGAGTAAGGACCTTTCTGTGAAAACAGTAAAGCTGAACTGTATCTGAAGCAGTTGTGCTGCTGAGTCAGAACGCTGTCTGCGGAAAGATCCCAGCCAGGGCAGAACAGAACTATCCAGGAGTAAAGCTTTCTTTTCTGTTAGAGAAAGCATCTCTTTGAGAAAAGCTTTGATTCAATTGACTCCCTGAGATGAGGGATTGTAGCCCTAAGGGGTGATTGCCTCTGGCATAAGCTCTGTCCTTGAGCACCCAGACAAGCAAATGCAACCCACTGGGGGACTAGGCCAGGTGAAGGCCTGATGAAACAAAACAACTGTCTTAATGTGAGCTTAGAGATGGCAAAAACCTTCCTTGTTAGATTTTCAGTCTGTATGAAAACCAGACCCTGAAAACAGAAAGAGACAAAAAGCCCCTACCTTCAGTAGCAGGGAAAGCCGCCACTGTAGTGTTGGAAACTGTTTCTGGGGTAGAGGGGACAAACTGAGACCAAACTGGGAACTTTTGGGAGAAAGACTCTGAAGAAACAGAAGGGACATAATTCTCCCCAGAAAATGCATGACCTGAAAAAGCTGCTAGAATTTGAGGCAGATTTTCTGGGAGAAAAAAAAGTTCCTACCTCCAAAAGCAGCTAGCAGAGGTACAGAGCTGCAGACAGATATCTGAAGCTCTGCATCTGGGGGGCAAGGAACAAGCAAAATTAGAATAAAATCAGTGGGAGAAAATCTCTCTGAAGGAGCTATGGAAAAGCTGTTGTAAATGCTTTTATTTTTCACTGACTGGCTAAGACAAACACAAGCCCAGAGGAAAGTTGCTATCAGAAATGCCAGCCTCAGTGCACACTAATGAGGCAGGTGCAGTTCTGATTTGGGGGCCAGTATCAAATTGTTATGCCCAGATTGGGACCCCAAAGATTCCACCACAGACCTTAGGTACAGAATGCAATAGCATAGTTTATTTCTGTTTACAAGCCACGGGCAGGGAAGCTGGATCCAAAGCACTCACTCATAGTAACCCTGAGGCCTGGAGGAACTTGCTTTTCCTTTGTGTGGCTAGCTTTTTAAAGGCAAAATCCACAAGCCCTTCAGGGGGGTTGGGGAGTTTTGCACGGGTTCAACTCAGATTTGTTTATTTTTATCTCTGTTCTCTTTTAATTGGGTGAGGGTATGTAACCTTTGAATTTACTGGTTGGTTGTTACAATTTATTACTTTGGAGGCAGTCCAGCACAAGTCCTAGGCTTTGTCCTTGAGCCACCATGGGGGCTGGCTGGCCAAGCACATACTGCACAAAACTCTAAGTTGGTGAGGGGCCCCAGAGAGTAAACATCTGGCTGAACTTTGAGCAGTCAGAGTACGTGCAGAAAGGGAGGTACTACAAGGACTATGTCTTTTGTTCATGGCCCTCCCAGAATCTGCTTGCTCAAGTCTCAGGAAACTGAAATTGAGGCCTGATCTCTGAGAGAAGACTGAGCAGCCAGTTATGGCATCTGCTTGGTCCTTTCATTCCCACCTTGAGTTGTATATCATCTCCAATCATGGAGATGTTGCTTTTTGGTAAAAGACTTTATCACCAGGGTAGTAGATCATATCAGAGACTAATTGGACCAGAACATAAGAGTTTTTCTATTATCAATGTCAAAGCAAGCTTCCCTTTATTAAGTTTTTGCCATCTGCAAGTGTGTCATGTGTTTAGAGGTGGATACTGAAATTCTAGCATCCTCAGTTTAGTGGTACCGAGACACAAATAAGACGTCAGTGATATAAGAGCCAACAATAATTAGCAGAAGCACAAGGGCCAAAAGCCTTGTGATGGCTGACAGAGTTCCTTATCCTCAAGGAACTTGGAACTTTATCTCAGGTTCCCTATGACAAGAAATTCCCTTTTGATCTAACATTCCGGGGGGTGGGGGAAACAAGGGCGATGTTTTGTCTTCTGTAATTACTTCCTGCTGACGTTGTTTTTAGGGCCCTGGAAAGACAGAATGTTAGTCAAAGCAAGAGGGAACGTTATATTGACCAGGTGAAGAGATGGTATGCATATCAGCTGAATTGGTCCATATCAGCTTTCAGCAAGTTCAGGGCTCACAGTCATTTGCAGTAGGTTGTCACCAGCAAATGATGCTTGGATGTATCTGTCAGCCAAGTGGAAACCTGTTGAGACAGATATAAACTAGGAACAGGAGTTAAACTTACAAACTTATTTGGAACTTTTAGACCCATAGTCTTAGTAATTGTAGTATTATCAATTTGCCCTGAAATCCATAGTGTCTTTTCTATCTAGAGAGCCAAGTATAGATTGGACTGAAATTTCTTTGGCCCAATGAAAAGCATCTGTAATTCTATATTTAGAACCTGTTTATCTTTTTTAAAGAGATTTATTAGCTTTAACTATTTAATTCATTGATCAATCAATTACTAAGCTGAGAAAGGTATAGCTAGCCCAGTCATCAATGCTATCAAAGATCTGAGAAGGATAAACTTTACCTGAGTGCAGACTTTTAAATCTATTTAAAAAACAACAGATACTATCCATTACCCAGACTGCCATCATTCCAAGCTCCTATAGTCTTCATAGTGTTGGCAGGACAGGTGTCAGGATAGCATCAGTCTTGGCTGCTGGGCCCATAATGTGAAATTCTCCCTGTGGAGGAGAAAGACTGACCTTATCTTGTCAGTGTCTCATTTGTCCATTTTTCTATGCTGGATCCCTGGCAGCAGGTGTTGAGTCAGAGTATCTTGCCCAGTGGTTGGTGTTGTCCGCAAATCAGGTGGCATCTTCTTGTCGTTGTTCCATATCTTCTTTGGAGACCTTGGGAGTCATTGCTAGGAGCTGGGAACTTGGAGTCTTTGTTTGCTATACTAATCTTTTTATCAAATAATGTAAATGCCATATTCACCAGATCTTTGACAGGTTTGAGGACCATTATCTATTAAATGTATCTGTGCCAAACAAATCTAGGCCTAATCTTGAAACTATCTCTAAGTTTGGTAACAATAACCATGCCAATTTGTTCTCCTATAGATAAATTAGTCAAATATACCTCTCAGGGTATTTTTTTTTTATTTTAATAGAACAGTTTATGCTTTAAACTAGTATCTGAATAGCCAGATGACTAGTATTAACTTGTATTCCTTAACACAAAGGACATGCAAACTCAGACATTCAAAACCAAACATACATGTGGCCACATTTTTCATTCATACCTGTAGAGTAGACAGACATTTTTACAACTATGACCCTTTGGAGTCTCAACGTAACAGCAGAAAAGCAAGACAAAGAAATCTGAAACATGTTTTTTTTATATATATCTCAAGTCATTTTTTTAAATCATTACTTAAGCCTTTTTATCCTCAGACCTTTATACCTTGCTTTTACATATTCTAATAACTTGCATTTTACATATTTTTTAAAACCTTTTTTATTTTTATATCTTATACCCTATATAAATTTTATTTAAATCTCATAATTTATTCAAACTTTAAAGTTAAACTTTAAAGTTCTATGTTTTTATATCTCAAACTATTTATTTAGACCCAAAATATCATATATTTAAACCCTCATGACACGCTTAAGCCTTTAAATTTTTATATCTTAAACTGCTTTCTCAAACCAAAAAATCATTTATTTAAACTTTTATCCTCATATCTCAAGTCTTCGTATTTTCATAAAAACATTATATTTTAAAACATTTTTTTTAATCTTAACCAACAATAATTTGAAACCAATTCTCTTAAATGATGGCAAATATCTGTAACCCATTGAACTCAAATGACCAAAACCCATGTAAATTTTTATTTTTCCTGTGGAAACAAAAGCATAATTTTCCCAGTATCTTGAACTGACAATTTAACATTTCTTTTTAAGCAATACAAGGACAGAGAAGCATTAACAAGAGAAGCTGCTGGCCAGCAGAAGAGACCTTGAAGTTATCACAGTAAAGGAAGGGAGGGGGAGCAGTGGGCATAGAGCATGTCCTTGGCTGTCAGTGTTCCTAAAAAATAGGTTTTGTTAACTCCTCTGACTAAAGTCAGATTCTCTGCTCAGTGTTCACACAGTTTTTGTCAATTGCAGGCAGTCCCCATTGTCCTGTCCAGAGCTCCTGTCTTTGCCCACCTGTACCTGGAGCACGCACCCCCACCCTCATGAGAGCAGCCAGCTGGCTGCAGTCCTGATAGCAAGAGAGCTACAGAGGAAGGGAGGTGGCCTTTGTTATGCCTCTCTCTCCTCCTCTTCCTCTAGGAAAATAAGGGAGGTTAGTAGACAGAAACAAATAACATTTACACAGACAATCCAAGTACAGACATCAGCACTGAGATGACGACAGCCTCATTCACAGCTAGTGAGCCCCTCTTGCAGTATGCAAGCCCCACCTGGCAGGAGCTACCTGTTTATCTCAGTTCAGTCGGGGAGTGGGGGTGGGCGACCCACTTCCCTCTATTGTGGCTCGCACATCCTTCCAGTGGGCTAGGCAAAGGTATAGTGGAGAAGAAGGGAACTGTCCCATAGCGTCCATCACAATCAAGTCAACAATGAGAACAATTAACACATTACACACAAGACCAAGGGCACACGAAAAAACTTTGCCCCAACAAGACAACCAACAAATCTCCAAGAACAATGACAGCCTGATGTGATCTGGGGGGAGTGACCCTCCATGCACAATCACACCAAAAACAATCCAGACTTGAGGATCTCTGTCCTTGATCAAACAGACATCAGGGGCTTCCACATCCCTGTCAGTCAGACATGCACCTTTTTTTCTTGGAAGAGAAAGAGAGAGTAAAGTAACAATGATCACAACAAAACATACAAAAAAAACCCCACAAAATGTCTCTGACAAATTCCCAGGATAAAATACAAAGTGGCACTTCCTCCCACCGTGGGGGAAGATATCCAAAGATGCTCCTAAACCAAATGGTCACCTCTGAGGTGGCCTTAGGGCTTTGGGACATCTCCCTTCACCACCAGGTTCACTGTCCAGACACATCTGCCCCAGTGAGAGCCTGCAAAGTACAAATCAAGCCTGCAAAGTACAAATCGATCGTCCAGTACAAAAAAAAAAAGTAACATGACAGACACAGACAAGACAGAGAGCGCTCTTACTGGTAGATGTCAATAAACCTTTGGACACTTGAGGGTCCTGGTGGGGTCTCTGGGGTTCCCGGCCAACGCATCAAATATTATGCCCAGATTGGGACCCCAAAGATTCCACCACAGACCTTAGGTACAGAATGCAATAGCATGGTTTATTTCTGTTTACAAGCCACAGGCAGGGAAGCTGGATTCAAAGCACTCACTCATAGTAACCCTGAGGACAGGAGGAACTTGCTATTTCTTTGTGTGGCTAGCTTTTTAAAGGCAAAATCCACAAGCCCTTCAGGGGGGTTGGGGGAGTTTTGCACGGGTACAACTCAGATTGGTTTATTTTTATCTCTGTTCTTTTTTAATTGGGTGAGGGTATGTAACCTTTGAATTTACTGGTTGGTGGTTACAATTTATTACTTTGGGGGCAGTCCAGCACAAGTCCCAGGCTTTGTCCTTGAGCCACCATGGGGGCTGGCTGGCCAAGCACATACTGCACAAAACTCTAAGTTGGTGAGGGGCCCTAGAGAGTAAACATCTGGCTGAACTTTGAGCAGTCAGAGTATGTGCATAAAGGGAGCTACTTCACTGTTCATGGCCCTCCCAGAAACTGCTTGCTCAAGTCTCAGGAAACTGAAATTGAGGCCTGATCTCTGAGAGAAGACTGAGCAGCCTGTTATGGCATCTGCTTGGTCCTTTCAAAATGAAGGAGAGACACCTGTTGAAGCCAGGTGAGGAGAGATTAGAAATCTCCCAATGTGACGTAGCTGAAAATGTAAAATGCTTGTTCAAATCTCCTGTTGCAAAAGCAAAAGACTTTGTTCAAACCTTCTGGGCAAGAATTTGTAAGCAAGTCTGGTAAAAAAGAACTTAGAAGTTGTCTCTCAGACCCAAAAAGAACTATGGGAAATGAAGTCCAAAAACTAGCTTGCAATAAGGGACTGATATAAGGGAAATGCATTCTGGGAAATGTAGTATTTCAGCTAAAGATGGTGATACTGTTCAAAAACTTTTCATCTCAGAATGAAGTTTCTTCTCAAAGCAATGCTAGAAAGCTTAATCTTATCTCTTGAAAACTCAGATCAGACAAAAAGCTACCTTTAAGAGCAAACAAGCCCCTTTAATATCCTTGAGAAAGCAGTTTATACACTGAATGTTGTCTTAGATATGAAGAAACTTATGTTGAAATTAAAAAACGTTCTTTGCCTTTTGGACAAACAGCCTGCAATGAGTAATTCCTTTGCAAATCTAATAAGGAGACAAGGACACAAGCATTCAAAAAGAAATGACTGCTTTATAGGTGGGAAACAATCTTCAGAAAATCTAGCTGTCTTAAAAAGTGTTGCTTCACCTGAAAGTTCCTTATTAGAAATCAGTGTTAAATATCACAGCTGCTAATATCAGGAGTTAAAGCTAATGAAGTGAAAATACTAAATACAGTTTGGAGCTGTGCCACTTGTGGCTTTACTAGCTCCTTTAGAAAAATACTTTATATCACCTAATACCTGTGCAGTATTTGGTGAAGAGCTTTCCAGCAGCTAAATATGGTAAGTTCACCCTCAGCTTGAAGTGAAGTTTTTCTGTAGAACAAACCAAAAGTACTGCTATAATAGAAACGTTTGTCTGAATTGAAGTACTTAGGGGAGCTATTATGAATTTGGGTGAAGGGACAGCCTCTAGTTAAAAACCATTTACCACTGACAGTGCATCTCTGCCAGTTCGGAAAGGCTGAGAGAACTCGGCAACTTTGGAGTGTGGCTTCATTCTGGGAAAGTTACAGTCCCCTAGCAACAACTATCACAATTCTAACAACAGCACTCACTAAATTCCAGTGCTTTATAACAAAGCTGACTATAAACTCTAAACTTTAGAAATGATGTATGTACTTCCTGTCTAGTTAAGAGAATCTTTCTAATAGACATAGTGATAATAATTAAGAGTAAGAAGTAGAAAAAGATGAAAATAAGATATGTGAGTTTGTAAAAATTCTCTTGTTAGATCTCTGTTAAGAAATCTTTAGGTGTTTGCTAAGTTAAATACATGCTAATGGTAGCCCTATATAAGTTTGTAAAATAGATCTATAGAGTTCCTTTAAGAATATAAGCTTGCAAGAAGAATCTAAGGTAGTCCTAAGACATGTAGTAATAAGCTTGTAAGAAGTAAAGATGCTAGTTGTAAATAAGAAATAAGATGGAATGAACATAAGAAATACATAAGAAGTAATAAGAAATATATTTGCTAAAGTAGTTCTATAGTTTCCTTAAGGAGTATAAATAAGTAGATATTAATACGTTATATGTGAGTGTGTAAAAAAGTGTAAATGTTGAATGTGAGTCTAAATGCTTTGCAAGGCAAAAAATGTTATATGTGAGTTTGTGAAAAAGTGTAAATGTTAAGTGTGAGTCTATTAATGTATATGGTGAAAGAGCCTGAGACACAGAAGGTAGTGTCCTAGCAGACTGCAAAGCAGGCAGTCGGAGCGCTTTTAAAAAAGTTCCAGAAGCCACCGGGTGGTGGTGGCGTACGCCTTTAATACCAGCACTCAGGAGGCAGAGGCAGGTGGATCTTTGTGAGTTCGAAGCCAGCCTGGTCTACAGAGCGAGATCCAGGAAAAGGCGCAAAGCTACACAGAGAAACTCTGTCTCAAAAAAAAAAAAAAAGAAAAGAAAAGAAAAAAAAATCGTTCCAGAAGCCGCTAAGAAGCAAAGAATGGCAGACGCCAGAACCAGCACAAACCATCTGCAGCTGAGATCCGTGGAAAATTGACACAACAGAAAAACCTGAGCTAGCTTAAAAAACGGTGCGGTTTAGAATATTACTGTGCCTAAAAAGGTCTCTGTGAGGATAAAAGTTGCAGAGATGCTTGTTTGAACTAAAATTGTTAACAGCAAAAAGTTTTGGTTGTAAAACATCTCTTCATATTTGGAAGTGAAAGCCTGATACCAGAATTTACTTTTTTGAAATTTTTGAACTTAAAATAATGAGATAAAACTACAAAAAGGTTTTTGTTATGGATTTCTTCATATTTGGAAGGCTAGTACCAGAATTTATCATTTGAATTTTGGGACTAATGAAATAAATAGAGATTTCATTGCAATGGGACAATTTTGAGTTTATTCATAGTAATGACCTAGGAACTGTTTGCTGGAATTGGGTTAAAAATGGAACTGTTTAAATGAAGAAATTTATTTCTACCTAGAATCAAGATGCAGTTTTGTGTATGCATATATGCTTTATTAACTGGTGATTCATGAATTGTTTTGTGGAACTGTTTATGTAAAAATGGAATTACTTATGGAACTGGTTTTGTGTTACAAATGGAAGTGTTTAAATAAAAGTTTGGGTTTTATAACTAGGCTTGAGATTTTGCTTAAATTATAAAGGGGAGAGTTAATATTCCTTAGTCTAATTTCAAAAATTGAGTGGATTAATGTCATGTTTTGTTAGTAAGAAATGCAAATGGGGTATAATAAGAGACTACTTTTAAAGTGTAAAGAGTTTTTTTAAGAAACTGCTTTTGGATGTTTTGCTAAGTTTTCAAAGTGTTAATGGTTAGATTGAGAAGATTGCTTTTCAAGATGGGTTTGTAGGAATTGTATGAGTTTGGGTTCCTCTAACTAGGTTTGAGATTTTGTTTTAAATTATAAAGAAAAGGAGGAGTTATGTGTGGAATTAAGGTTGAATTATGTTTGCAGAAATTATGTTTAACCTATTGATATTAATGCACCCTGATTTTGTGGATTTAAGGAAATATTTAAGCTTGATGTGAATACATCGAAGTTTTTCCTGTGTTGTGTTAGCAAGAAAATTCAAATGATTGAGTTAAAGTTGTAAGACAGAGAAAATTGTTAACTATATATAGCACCATATATGCTAATTCAAATGGTTCTGTTGAGTTTGCTTTGAGTTGTAAGACAGAGAATTGTGACTATGTATAGCAATATTTATGTTAACCTGTTAATGGTAATGATGAAGCTAAGGGATTCTTTAAGTTTGTAGTCACCTTAAGAGTTTTTGGTTTAGAAAGGGCTTGAGGCAGCTAAGACTGGTGTAGTCACCTTGGACCTAATTCAAAAGAGAAATGCCATCTTTATCATCCTCTACTCCCATACTGGGAGGTGTAACAGCTTGGAGATTGCTGTAAGCCATTAATAGTTATTTTTTATATATTAAGAAAGGGGGACCTGTGGGAGCCCGTTCTCGGGTTCCTCATGGATTTACCCAGCAGGTCCGCATAGAGGATGATTAGGACCACGGGCCTGAGTGCAGATCTCTGAGATGGTCTGCACTTGGCTGTGCTGGGGGAGGAGGTTTTTTGCTCCACCCCTTGGCGCCTCTATAAAATCCCTGGGGCAGAGACAGTCAGGGCCCATTGGAATAGGTTCCAGGCCCTCTCGAGGCTATTCTTTATTTTCTATCTGTTTATCTCCACAAGATTCTCTGCAATAAATCCTTCTATCTAATATTACCTGCTGCTTGCACTTAAGAAAACTCTGGGGAACTGTGGGGGTGGTGGGTAAACGCCCCACAGGAAACATTCCACCTAAAGCTCCATACATATCAATCCAGCACTTCCTCACCCCAAATGCCCCAGGCTCTGCCTATTTAGCTGTTTTTCTCTTTTATATTTTGTTTATCATGCTTTGCAGTGGTATTTACTGGAGTTTATGTTTCCTATCAGAGACTTGAAGAGATATTTCCCATGTTGCAGATCTTCATTTATCCCAGCTTGCTTCGCTGACCATAAGCAAACTGAGGAGGAAGGATTAGTTAGGCTCGTGGGTTACAATAAAGGGAAGACAAAGTAGAAATCTGGAGACTGCAACTAACCTCTGAAGGAACACTGTTTACTGGCTTGCTCTGCTAGATTTCTCCTACAGCCCTGCCTAGGGACAGCACTCCCCACAGTGGACTGGGCACTCCTACATCAATCACCCATTAGTAAAAATGCATAAATAATATGACAGCAGCTAGTTCCTTGGAGAGAAATATTTTAGTTAGGTTTCCCTCTAACATTTCTATGTTTGTTCTGTCAAGGTGGTGCAAATTAACTAAAAAAATAAGTTTATACTCCATGATGTTTGCTCACAGCAACAACCCATTTTTTCCCTAAATTTCTAAGATTCAGAAGCTACTCAACTTCACATCAGATTATTTTCATACATTTACTTGTTGGGCATTATAAAACATACTAAGTTTAATGTGGTCACTCATTTGGTGTATGTAAAATAAGCTTATCAATATTTAAAAATGCTAATATAATATAGTTACGGAAGGAGTAGGTAAAACTCCTGATATCACCATGTGTCTAATTTTCCTCAGATGCCACCCTCTGTGTGCAGTGCTGATTGTGGTCCTGGTTTCAGAAAATTCTTGCAGGAGGGAAATGCAGCCTGCTGTTTTGATTGCATCCCCTGCCCAGAAAATGAAGTTTCTAATGAGACAAGTGAGTGTTTGCTGCTGAGATAAATCCTTCACATAGATCATCTTCTCCCAAACACATTGGGATGATCAAAGGTTCTAAAAGACATCTGTAAAAATAAACCATATCACTTTCTCAAGTTAGTTTTTATGGGACTATGATCATTAACAATGTCACTTTAAATAACATGTTATGCCATGACATATATCTTTGACTCATTGAAAATCCATTGTAGATGATCTTTCTCAAAGAAACAGTTTTGATAATAAAACTATAATGTGAGGGAATTCTGCACAATGTCTTAACTAGTGACTAATCTTTTCTGGAACTACATGTAGATTAGTTTCCAGTCATAAATCTTCAATAATACTTTTTCTATTTCTATATCTGTATGTGTCCTTACATAAGATTATAGGTCCCATGTACATGCAGGAAATCAATGGAGAACAGACTAGTGTATCAGATACATTGAGCTCTTTCATGTGGGTACTAGAGACAAAATCTAAGTCCCTCCGTAAAATTAATGAAGAGTGGAAATAATTACTTGTAATATTATAAGAAACTATTCAGTATGATAAAGAAGATTTCAAGCAATATCCAGAGAGTCCCCTTTTCAAAGGTTCAATGTCATTTGTAATCTAGGGAATTGTGGATAAGTGTTGGCACATAATGTAGAAGTATTGAGTCCTATAGTCAATTTGTTTATATACAGCACACAGTTAATAATGCCAAAAAGTAGATTAAAATGGTTTTGTATGAAAGCAACAAGCCACAGTTATGTCAAATGGTGTTGTCATCTACACAGCCCATACTTGTCAAATGATTATTTGTTTAGAGTTGGTTACATAAAAATGGCAGATACATAGATTTTTCTCTCATTTTGCCTGTTATCCTATATAGTGAACGACCTTAAAGGACATTTATGGCCATTAAGGTGCTTCAGAAATAATATCCCTTGCTCCTAAATCTGATAATGAGTTCATTCCTAGGACACATGTAGCAGGAAGAGGTTTCCAACCCCTAGAGGCTGTGTTCTGATCTTTATGGACTCATACGTACAACATACCCCAATTTAATTACACACTATAATGAAACTGTTTTAAATATAAAACCATATAAGAGTAAAGGGTATTTACAACAATAAATACAACAATTAACCAAAAATTTAATTATTTCTTTAATTATGTAAATGTATGTGAGATGGGTGGTTATGTGTACACAATTGCAGGTGCATGTGAGTGGCATCCAAGGCCCCCTTAGTTAGAGTTACAGCCAGTTGTGAGACACCCAAGATATGTTCTTGGAACTGAATACAGTTCTCCTGCAAGAGCAGTACATTCTCCTCACAACTGAGACAACTTTTCATTCCACTAAACAAATTAACTAATTACATGGGTCCATAAATGCATTGTTCAAGAAAAAAAGACTTAAAACCTAGAAGCATGTCATCAATCTATTCAATTATTTGATGATTCAGAGCAAATATAGTCTCATTTCAAAAAATTTCCATGGTAGAAATTACAACTTATGGATGGGGAACTATTCCTCAAAACAAACCTTCTGTGCTATCATATCATGGTGTTATATCAATATCTTCTTCACACTTGAGTACACTCACATAGTCTGGGTCTTATATAGACAGAAATTAGTGAAGGATGAAAGTGGTTGTCTATTCCCAAAGGTGATGGAATCAAGAGGTAAGGCTTTTAAATAAGTATATACAGAGGTTTCTACCTTCAAGATAGGGTTACTCCTTCTTATGAACAAGACTCAGGGATAAAGCATTCCTAATGCCAGGTGAGAACACCAACTGAGGACATATTTATTTATTTATTTATTTTCACTTTAAAACATAAAAATTATATTTATGTAACATTTGTCTCTCATTCTCATCCTCCTGTTTTCCTCATATAAATCCAATCGATTACTCTCATATTTGAGCTCTGTTGTTACTTTTACATGTAGATACACATATACATATACAAACACACACACACACACACACACACATCTTACTGATTTTGAAGGAACTCTAGTGAGACTGATTATGGCAAATATGGTTCTAGCAAGGTCTGCACTTCTCCTCCATTCCTTTTTCCTTGCTAATATCCATTAGATTCCAGTGATAGTTTGAATGAAATTGGCCCCATCAGAGGGTGTGGTCTTGTTAGAGAAGGTGTAGTCTTATTGGAGGAAGTGTGTCACTATGGATTCAGACTTCAAGGCTCCTTAAAATCTTAAGCCATACACAATGAGACAGCTTACTTTATATTACCTATGGATCAAAATATGTAAAATGCTCAGCTTCTTCTCCAGCACCATGTCTGCATAGCAAAATGCCCCACCATTATGGTAACAGACTGAGCCTCTGAACTGTAAGCCACTCATTTAAATGTTTTCCTTCATAAGAACTATTGTGTCTTGTATAATATTAGAAGGACTAGCCTTACTATTATACATCCCAGGGACTCAGGAGAGAGAACTAGGAACAGCGAGAACTATTTTTGGGAAACAGAATCTCAGTACACTGAGCTCTTAGTCCAGGTTTATTCTTCCCAATCTTCTTCTCCATCTTCCATGTCCTGGGAATCCCAGTATACTTACAAGCAGTAGTCCCTTGCCTTCCAGGCTTCCAGGGTCAAATGGAGGGGTGATAAGAATCATGTAGGGGGGCAGAAATTGTTAATTATCATTTGCAACCCAAAAGGGGAGTGACTAATGGGGAAATGACTTAACTAAAGGCTAAGTTCAGGTAATACCTAAGAAGAGGGATCTTATATGCTCAACTATAATCTTAAACTTGATTGGTAGAAAATGTTAAGAATTTATAAGTTACTAGGTCAATGGGAGAAAATAAAACTACTTCCTTTTTTCCTGTGGCTCCTGTCTGTCCAAGCTATCTGCTGTTTTTCTGCAGGGTCCGGGAAAGTGTGATCAGTTGCTAGGCAACCTATGTACAGCTAGATGCCTCTGATGATAGTTAAAGGGAGATCTGGAACTAGAGGTAAGATTTGGGAAAGCAGGTAGTGAAGCTTATTTGGCACATCTGCCAGGCCTTCTCAAACGGCTACTCTGGATGCTTAAGTCTGTTCTTAGAGAGTACAGAGGTATCTCTGATAAGGTACTTTCCTTGATCTGTGGATGGACCTGGCTGGATGCTGCCAATGATGACAATTACAGGGAGGCTTCAACTGGGGTTCTGACTGTGCATTGCTGTCAGCACATAATGTTATCTAAATATTCCTAGAAGTGATTAGGTAAGGAGTTAGAGGTTTATAAAGTTAGGAAGGCTGTAAGAAAAGGAAGGTCTGAGCTAAATTGTGTGAAGGTATTACTTAAGATCCACCAGACCTAGGCAGTGTCTCTGTGTAGAAATGACCTTAATTTAGGAGACTTACTTTGTGGTGGTTTGGACTGTTGTTCCTGTTAGTCCTTTAATGTGGTTAAGGGGGAATATCTGATTCTAGTGCAGAAAGGGAAGAAATGGATGGGCTGGGGGGAAGGAAGTCTTTTCTGGGAATGATCTCCAGATACCTTGAATGTATATGTCCAAAGAGTGATCAGTTCACACTGTTAGCAATTCTTAGGGAAAAATCAATTGGGAAAACTATGAAAGCACATATGATTCTCATAACAGAAGACAGCTGATTTATAACAATCCAAATAATACCAAATGCTCCTTGGAATTTGGCTTCCTCTGAAGAAATTCATTGATCCCTTCAGGTGGCGGCTTTGCCATAACCAGCTGAGTTCTTATAATATATTTCTCTGGCCCATAGCAACTGTGGTCATGGTTCACTTTATAGCAAGAGAAATGAGGCTACATTCCTAAAGATAGCCACCAGGGTCTATTCCCTTATTTGGTGCTTTCTCCTCCTGAGACTGACTATCAAGGTCTAGCTACTAAAGTATTGAAGTACAATTAGCAAAAACTCCCTTGTGGATCTCCTAATTAATATACCAATCAGAATTAAACACTTCATCATAACATGGGGTTCCCATTTTTCCTTTATACACTGCCTTTTTCCTAAAGGCTATATCTCTGTCCTCTCTATTCAGAGGCAGTTCTTTGTCCTCCCTGTCCAAAAACCCCTTCCCCAACTCTCTTGTTGCTTTATCCTTCTCTTTCATTCTCTATCTCATGATTTTGCTTCCTATTTCCTGACCATTGACATCTGGTGCAAACAAATATACTTTGTGTTGAGAACTTGGTCTTGACATGTCATGTGCAGATGCCAAGGGTCCCTACTGATTCTGTCTAGTATTCCCTCTATGTGGATGGGTTTGGGCTGCTAAATTGATACTAGAAAGTGTACTAGAGGACATGTCCAATAGAAAACACAGTCTCCATCAATTACAAGAACAGCATTCATAAAACAGACAGAAAGACATCAGGAGGCACTACAACCATCGAATCTAAGACTTTACAATACACACTGTGCAAAATAATGGTTAATGATTTTACTCTCTGTCAGTTTACCAGTTGAAGTTTTTTCATCATAGCATTCAGAAGGTACTGAAATGACATGTGCTTTCTGATAATATAGCAAATGGCATCATCAACACAGTTAAATAGACAACATAATGATAGTTTAATTTAAATCCTCATAAAATAATGAATAAGTATTTTGAAATGGAAGCATTGGTATGCAGCAATGTACTTCAATTACATCATCAGAAACAAATGAAGATATTGCAATGCTTCTTCAACACACTTAATTGTAATATGTCAAGAAATGACTGAAGCTGCATTAATCATATTTTTATCTCTCCATCAGATGTGGATAAATGTGTGAGGTGTCCAGAGGACCAGTATGCCAACAGAGAGCAGGAGCAGTGCATTCACAAATCTGTGATCTTTCTGAACTACAAAGATCCCTTGGGGATGACTCTTGCCTCAATGGCCTTGTGCTTCACTACATTCACAGTTCTTATTCTTGGGGTCTTTGTTAAGCACCATGACACTCCCATTGTGAAGGCCAATAACCAGAATCTTAGTTATATATTGCTCATCTCACTCATGTTTTGTTTCTTGTGCTCCTTTCTCTTTATTGGCCAACCCAACACAGCTACCTGTGTCCTGCAACAAATCACATTTGGAGTTGTATTCACTGTGGCTGTTTCCACTGTCTTGGCCAAAACAGTGACTGTGCTTTTGGCTTTCACAGTCACAGCCCCTGGAAGAAGAATGAGGTTCTTCATGATTTCAAGGGCACCCAACTACATCATTGCCATATGTACTCTCATCCAAATTATTCTTTGTGCAATCTGGCTGCTAGTTTCTCCTCCCTTTATTGACACTGATGCACATTCTGAGCATGGCCAAATCATCATTGTGTGCAACAAGGGCTCAGTTACTGCATTCTACTGTGTCTTGGGATACCATGGCTCCCTTGCCTTAGGGAGCTTCATTGTGGCTTTCTTGGCCAGGAATCTCCCTGACAAATTCAATGAAGCCAAGTTGCTGACCTTCAGCATGTTGTTGTTCTGCAGTGTGTGGGTCACCTTCCTCCCTGTCTACCATAGCACCAAGGGCAAGGTCATGGTGGTAGTGGAGGTCTTCTCCATTTTGTCCTCAAGTGCAGGTCTGCTGGGATGCATCTTTATCCCCAAGAGCTACATAATTTTGTTCCGACCAGAGAGAAATTCTCTTCAAAAGTTAAGGGAGAAATCATCTTACTGAACACTCATTTCATAAATTGTTACTGAAAACTGTAGTGATGGTACCTGTTGTGATATAAAGCAAGATGTATGCATTATCCAGTGATTATCATTGTTTCTTCTAATGATAATGCCCTGCCCTGTAATGTCATTTATACTACTTTACTGTATATTGTGTTCTATAATTTTCCACTCAGACACATATTTTACAAGACCTGGTTCTTGGATATTAGTGCATAACTGGTGTGTTCTTATATTTTTCCAATACAAAGTAGTATTTAAAATAAACTCCAAGAAATTCTTTTAATAACTGAATTTCTTAGTGCCTTTTAATGTAAGAGAAAACAGAGAAAGTTTGTTTTAGAGGGAATGAATGTTTTCAGATGATGAGACTAATTACCCCTTGTGGAAGTGACAAGAGAAGCCTGTTGCATCCTGGGAGTTAGAGGAGTAAAATTTAGGAGAAAGGAAGATATTTTGTTAAATAGATAGAAAAAATATTGTGAAAGATGGAGACATGTATCAGCATTTAAAATCATATATGGCTTTTTCAGAGGAGATGAGTTCACTATCAAATCCACATATCTTACAATTCATAGGCACCTCTAACAATAGTGCCAATGGATCAGATGCCTTTTCTGTCTTCCAAGAATACTTACACACAGGTATGCACATAAGAGCACACTCAAAAAGCACACATACACATAATAGAGTTAAATGAAAATTTTAAATTGAAGTTTACATAGCACTACAATGGAACACTGGTTTTCTTTCTCCTTTTCACCCCCATTCACTGAAATAGATTTTCTTTCACATAATATCCCCTGATTATGGTTTCTCCTCCAAGCCTCTCCAAGTTCCTCCAAGATCCTCCCCACATCACTTCCTATCTGAATCCACCTTATTTCTATCTCTTATTGGAAAACAGTCAGGTTTCTAGGGGATAAAAATAAAAAAATATGCTATGATAAAGAAAATCTAACACATTGGAATTGGTCAAAGTAGGCAAACATAAGAAAAAGAGCCCAAGAGAAGGCATGAGAATTAAACACATGGGTTTGTACATTCAGGAATCCCCCCTAAAACTTAACTTGAACCCATACCATTTATGCAAGCATTGTGTAGGTTAAAAGTGAGTAGAAATATGTCTATCTCTATCTATACATGTCATGACAAACCTGTAAAAGTGGAGACAAAGGGGGAACTCTGACACACTACTATGAGACAAAGTCCTCCAATAATGAAGTTAACTGAATTTTCTGTTCCCATCTATTTCTGGGCATGCAGTCCACCCTTAAAAGTAGTTTAATTCCC
Organism: Peromyscus eremicus; assembly: GCF_949786415.1. NCBI lineage: Eukaryota > Metazoa > Chordata > Mammalia > Rodentia > Cricetidae > Peromyscus > Peromyscus eremicus. The sequence continues at coordinate 184,878,559 of NC_081416.1, read as the reverse complement.
TACTGAGACTCTTGTGACAGAAAATAAATTCTCATTAGCTGGTGGTTATCAATTGGAGATTGCTTCTGTTTAGGGATAAGGCTTGTGATCACTTCTACTTTCAGGTCTGGGATTTGGTGCAACCATTTCCCCAGGTATCTTTCAGGCAGGATATTATTTTAGATCAAAGGTTTTTTGATGTGTTGGCATTTTCAGTTCTCATTTGGTAATGTCCAGAGTAAATTTCAGTACCAAATACACTAGAATACTGGGTAAAATCTCAATTATGACACCATTTCAACATCTGCATGTTCAATCTGTTGTGAAGTGAAGTTGTGAAGGTCTTATTAATGGGTCCTTGTCATCAGTCTGTGGAGGACAATCTACAATCCTGGCCACAGCCTGGGTTGCCTGGTGACTCCCATGGGATATTTTTAGGCAACAATTTGATTAGATGTGAACCAAACCTCATTTGGTGATGAAGTGGCCAGTTGGGGCTCTGTCTCCCTTATTACTTAGTGAATTCATTCAGATGTTCTTTAGGCATGTATATAATTTATGAAGCTCCTATTGTATTAGATTTACACAGTGCTCATCAAGTGGCCCTTAATTTTAGCCATCTTTCCATATATTTCTCACTCCTCCTTCCTCCCAGTCCCCTCCCTACTTGATCTTGTTTTAATTTGCCCTTCCTTGGTGGCTAAAGATGTTAGCTCAACCATGTGTGTTTCATCTTTTTGAAATTCTTAGTTTGCACCTTTTCAAAATTGAGCTAACTTTTTTCTTGTTGAGATTTTCCATTCTTTTACATTATAGATATGTTAATCCTTCATTCGCAGGGTGCCAAAAGTATTTGTTTAGCTGCTGTGTCTTTTCCATTGGTGTGTTTTAAACTTATGTCAAAGATAAGTTGGCTATAGCTGTGCACCCTAATTATGGTTTTTCTTATCCATTGAAATAGTGTAGTATCAGTATATTATGGTCCTCTGTAACTATAACACTAGAGTGTAGTGGAGCATAATTATTACAATAACTCCAGCTTTGTTGTTTTTATTCTCCATTGATTGATCCATCCAGAGTCTGTTTTTCTATTTGAATTTTATGATGTTTTGTCATAGTTCTGATTTTTCTTTATATTATGATGTAATTTTGATGGATATTGTACAGAATATTAGCATCCTGTTCATGGTATATGCATGTATTTTTCAAACATTATTAATTATATCAATCCAGAAACCATGAAGGATAGGTTCCATCTTGCATTGTCTGTCAGTTTCTTTCCTCAGTGTTATAAAATGTCCACCATGAAGTATCGGTGTAATTATTAAGGCCACTCCACATAGTTAAAAGGGAGGTTTGTTTAGTGGTGTAACTTACAAATGAAGGGATAGGTAGGTTGCAGTGTCTGGAAAGATGTAGCACAGTCCGGTGGTGTTCTCTTGAGAACTCTGCTCAGTCTACCTCCAGTGTCCAGGGTCCAGGAAACAAACAAGGCGGCGCATCTGGATCTCGGTGTTCAGGGTCCTCTTTTGGCCCTGCCTGGTAGGCATGACAGTTACAGAAGCCTTAATGGGGGTTGGAACTTCCAGATCAAAGGTGGAATGGCTACCCACTACATCTCCCCCTTTTGTCTAAATAAGAAGGCTCTAACCTAATACAAGACTATATACAAAGGAATGGTTATCAAATATTGTCCAGGAATAATGAGGGATTATGACCTAGATAAGATGGAACTACAAAAAATGTGAACAACATCAGGCAAGAAACACATACTAAAATCCAGAGAAGTCTAGAGTGTAGGTAAATGGCATATTACAAAGATCATTCCAAAAGGTGTCCTATTCTAATGAACCTGAATCTAATACTTAATATGTTCTATCTAAGATTTTATATATATATATATATATATATATATATATAAATTTTATATATATATAAAATTTTATTTTATATATATATATAATAAAATAAAATTTTATTTTATATATATATATACTAAGTTGTAACTATAGACAGCTGGCAGCCTGGACAGTCACCTGATGTTTCTCAGCATTGTTGGTGCATTCAAATTGACTACAGGCCTACCGTATCTGACAGACCATTTTCAGAAGCAGGAATTCTGAAAGACCATCTTACCCTGTCTTATCAGAGTTCAGAAGTCACTTTCTTGTATCCAGGTTGTCCAGAAAGACAGCACTCATATATCAGCAGTTGAGGTAAGGGCAGTTCTTGGCCATTTTATGCCAAGAAGACAAACTTCCAAATGGAAATGTCTTAGAAGCCCAATGTTCTCTCAGGATCAAATTCGTGCTGTCAGGAGCAGTTGTGTCTCACGTAAACAGAATTCTAAGTTATTTAAATGCCATTTTCTCTAGGTCTATGAAGTGTTTGAAGATTACCTGCCCATCTGACCTATGTATCTGTGAATCTGAATAACCTAACTATTGTAACTATAGAGATGACAAGCATAGGTGACTATAAATCTGTAAGTCTTACCTACCAAAATAACCAAAAGACTAAGACTTCATGTAAACAAGGTAAACAGTCTATAAGCAAATGTACAGTAAAGGACGATGACTTCAAAATTGTGACAATAAACAAGATATTCATAACAAAGTTTGGAACATATAGTGTGATATGCAATATGACAATAATCTTAAATATATATCAATCCTAAACAGAAGTAGAACATACATACAGTATGACAGATATAAATTTACATTTATATCAATATATAAATATTTCAAATAAGAGTAGAAATATATGTATATAATAACAAATATAGTTCTGTATTTGTATCAATATACAAATTATCTTAAACAGGAATATAAAAATAGTTTACATTTGTATCAACAGGATAGCAAATACATACTTGTCTCATCATGTTTATTTCATTAACATTCAGAATATACTGGATATGGAATCAATCTTTATGCCACTCAAAAGATGAGGAAATAAAAGATTTCAGCTAAAATTTTGTTATTTTTATTTTCATCTGGACAGAAATTCATTATTTTTATTTGCAATGATTTCTTAGAATTTTGATAGTTTTATTTCATCAATTATTATACTTAAATATATAAACAGTGATTTTTAACTAAGCCATATACACAGATTTTAGAGAAGTTTAAGTAAATAGATTCTATATAATTCATAAATGCTTAGAATCAAAGATAAATTAAACAAATAAGATTACTGGGTCCAGACTTTTAGACACATTGAAATTCAGAGGAAAATCTCACAGGATTTATTTATACACAATGGACTTGTCCTCAGTCTGGAAATATTAAATGATGTCATTAGCAAGAAATGGGGCAGAATTGGGAAGTCACCATGTTACCTAAACAGACAGACTCTAGAAATTCAGTCTTTTCACAGACTCCATATAAATTTATGACAATCTGTGTGATTGTGTGTATATGATTGTGAGTTTGTGTGTACATGTGCTGGATTTGTGGATAGGTATTGTTTAAACCCATCCACAAATCCAGCACTACAGAAAGCAAGCACTAGAAGGAAAATTCCAACCTGAGGAAGTCAGATACACCCACATAAACACAGGCAATAGATAACACCACAGCAGTAAACCCCAAAGGAGAGAAGCACACACACACTACCACCAAAAGATAACAGGAGCTAACAATCACTGGTCATTAATATCCTTTAATATCAATGGACTTAATTCATCTATAAAAAGAAACAGGCTTACAGAATGGATACGAAAGCAGGACCCATCTTTCTGCTGCACACAAGAAACACACCTCAATTTCAAAGATAGACACTACCTAACAATAAAAGGCTGGGAAAAGTCTTTCCAATCAAATGGTCTTAAGAGGCAAGCTGGTGTAGCCATCCTAATATCCAGCAAAATAGACTTCACACTAAAAACAATCAAAAGAGATCAAGAAGAACATTACATACTCATCACAGGAAACATCCACCAAGATGAAGTTTCAATTCTGAATATTTATGCCCCAAACACAAGGGCACCCACATATGTAAAAGAAACATTACTGAAGCAGAAATAACACATAAAACTCCACACATTAATAGTGGGAGACTTCAACACCTGACTCTCACTACTGGACAGATCTGCCAAATTGAAACTTAACAGAGAAATAAGGGACTTAGCTGTTGTTATGACTCAAATGGACTTAATTGATATCTACAGAACATTCCATCCTAACAAAAAAGAATAAACATTCTTCTCAGCACCCCATGGAACCTTCTCTAAAATTGACCACATACTTGGCCACAAAGCAAATCTCAACAGATACAAAAAAATTGGAATAACCTCCTGTCTTCTATCAGGCCACCCTGGTTTAAAGTCAGATTTCAACAACAACAAAAATTACAGAAAGCCTACAATCTCATGGAAACTTAATAATGCTCAACTGAATGTGTACATGTGCATATTTTTGTGTATGTTCACATATATGCAAATATTTTACTAAAAAATGTAGGAGAGGTAGTTTTTGAGAATTGAAGGCCTTAAGGAACTTGGGATAGGGTACCATGTGAATCCAATATAAGGAAAATTTCACATTTGTGTCATTAATTCAACATGCACACACACAAACACAAACACGCGTCATAAATTCAGAAGGAAACTATGTAGACTGAGGAATAGAATGAGTAGTAAGTTTAGCAACAGATGTGAGTGAGAGAGGGGAAAATACCACAAAAAGGACATGCTACATGTGTCATTTGCCAGAATATAAAGTATATTACCTTTAAAAAATAATAATTATACCATACAAAACAAAACTGGATACCATGCTGAAACTGTAGCATGGGAATTTTTATTTGCACTCTCCATGAAAGGTGAATGATCTCTGTCTTCCTATGAAAGACTCTTCCTGTCACATTTCTGTATTTTCACATCCAAGGCCCCCAGGGTGGCTCATCATAGAACCATAGGTCATACAGTTTTTAAATGTTTATTATTAAATGTACCATAAGATCCACATGAGAACACTAAACCTGTGTGCCTTGTCTCCAATACTATATAAAACACATCACTAACCTCAGTAAACAATGTCCCTACATAGCTTTGCTTTTTCTGCAGTCCCAAACCACTGAAAGGTTCATCAGCCCACACTCATCAGAACACTCTCACACTGGCATTGCAGGTTCTAGAATGCAAACAAAAACAGAAAGCTAAGAAAATTGTTTAAGAGCAATTTACACATTAAACTGAGGATCACTTCAGAGTTTCTATTTGCTTCTACGATACTCAAAAAGACTTCTATGCAGCCACTAGTAGATTGTAAAATGAACAAAAAGAATGTCGGAAATTAAAGATGAAGCAGAAGAAATGGGTCAACACATGGAGTTAAACTATTAGAACTGAGGCTTGGGGATGTAGATGATGTTTTAGAAATAAAATATTTGCCTTATATTCTGTTTAACAACATTTGGGTTGGAGGATCAGTGAGAGATCTTATTTTGTATTTGAAATATATTACAGAATTTATGGAACTTATTGAATATTTTAAAAATATTTTTGCAATGCTGCAAATGTAACAAAGGCTCTATGTAGAGCTGATTAGTTGTAGAACAGCAGCATTCAGGACATTTTGGAATTTGGCCTGATTATTGGTTCACAAAACATTGGAAGCACAGGATTTGGTTAGCTATCCTGTGACTGTCACAGGTGTAGCATAGGCTCCACTATGCAAGCTGTGTGGAACTCACTTGCTGTAATCACAGAGCTACTTTTCCCTCCAGGGATTTTGTGATACAATTCCCAGTATGTACCCATGAACTCTAACTTTATTAGTTCTCCCTGAGCCAATGTTACATATCTCAATGTGGAACATCTGCCAAAATCTACTGACATCATTTCTGAAGGAATTAATATAAACAGATTGTTCAGGCAATCCTGTGACCAAATTTTCTCAAAATGACATCCTCCAAAGACCTTTAATTTTCACAAATATGAGTGATGTCATAACACTACCTGAGGTCTCCTCATATCTATTTATAAACCAAATTTAATCACATGGACATCAGCTGCAGAGCCCCATGGAAGAGACTGTCATAGATTCCTACAGAGGGTCTGAATCATCTGGAAGAAAGGAATCATGAACACACGGGTAGCCTCTCCTACAGAAATAAAAGCAGATTGGAATACACAGGTGCCCATATAATGTGCTGATCTTAACAGCACTTCACAATACACACTGATCAGGCTTCAAGTTGGACAAAGATGTTCCCTTTGATTTTTCTCTTCTTGCTCCTGAACATTCCACTTCTTGTATCCAGTATCACCCATCCCAAGTGCTTTTGGAGAATGAAGCAGAATAATGACAAGGATGGAGATTTGTTGACAGGTTGTATCTTCTTCCTTTTAAGAGTGCAGTGGCCTGTGGAGAAAGATTATTTCAACTACATTCTGAATACACAGTAAGTTTCTTTCTATTTTCTATGTAAATGTAATCATGAATATTTCATGGTGGGTTGTAAGATGAGAATCGGAGAATGTTTTGAGTCTCTGTTCTGTTACTCAATCTGCAAACCAAGAAACAACCCCAGATTCTTTTAGAGACTCAATGCTCTTTTTCTACTTTTAATTTGTCCAGAGAGTTTTGTTATTCTCCCAGTTATCCTCCTACTTAACAGGCTGAAAGCTGAGTGAAGAAAGGGCTCTCTAATTTGTTCCATCACATATAGCCATCCTCTTGACAGTTTCCACAGCACAGTAGCTGGTCTTACTGAAGAAAACCCCAATCTATTCAATGACTATCATTCTAAATGTGTATAAGTAAATGACTGTCAAGTAGAGCCTGTGATGACCCTTTGATCACCATGTCACTCCTAATGCATGTGCTAGGACAACTAATATTTGTGGTACCTCAAGCTCCAGAGAATTTTCACATAGCTCTTCAGTTACTGTCTCAGATGCTCTGCATGTGGTCACATTGTGCCTTCTAAAGCTGCATCAAGAATGAAAGTGAGGAGACCTGCCCACTGTGAACTTCACATGGGTTCCTGTTTCCCCATTCTTTACCCATATCCATGTATAACTACAGGCCTTTAATTTCAAAGTCTAGTTCTTCACTCTCTCTTTAGAGTAAAGAAGGAATGTGTAGACTGAAAACGACATGCTTGCATTCTTTGAAATGTAGGGTCAGTAATAGTGGTGATTACTTACTTTCCTTGTCCTTTTCCTGAGTGACAGCAGTGGCATGTGATACTTGGCCACACTTGAGAACAGTTACCTACTAGCCCATCTTTGCTATTATTTAAGAAGCACATGTCTCTTCTCCTTATGTCTAAGCTGTTTATTCTCTGACACTTACAACACATTTAACTTATATGTTTCTCTTTCTGTAATTTTACTAATTATAGCTGGCTGCATATTTTACCAATTTGGGCAATATACACATTTTGATTTTGTGTACTGTTAATAGTTGTTTTCAAATGTAGCACTTTAGTCCAGTCGTTTACTCTAACAGTTCAAGTAATTGATGCTTCTTATTCTTTAGTGTGCAGGAGTTAGTGTTTGAGATTCATAAGTTACAATATCGAATTCCTGTTGAGAGTTACTGACAATTTCAATGACATTTTATCCATATGGTAATAAAGAATATAATAAGATGGTTTTTATTTAAAAATGCATAGATGTATATCTGTATTTCTACCTAAAGATACCACAGTGGTACAATTTCTAAGTGGGATACAAATTGTATTTATCTCTGAGTGAATCATTCTGAATAAAAGAGTTTGAAGCTTATTGGTCAGATAATACGAAATGAGTTAGAAGACAAGAGTGTTATTCTTCTTCCATACCCATAAGCACAAAATTATATTGTTCTGTGCTTACTAACATTCTAACTATATTTATTTTCAAAATTCATTTATATTTCCCATACATTGCACACTTCATAAACTTTTAGCATACAAAAATGTAACGCTGACACAAATAATTCTCACTTCACTTTCCAGAAGTCCCCAGTTTTCAATACAATGCCAGTGTTGTGAATTTGTAAGTGAAAATGTATGCAAAATGTGCTCTCTATGAGAAAATTTATGTTGGTCAGATATATCAAATATGATTACATTGAACATACTTGTATAAACATAAAATAGTTGAACAATACTGGAGTACATGCTCTTAATATCACCATTTGGGAAATGGAATAGGGTTATCCCTGTGCATTTGATGCCAGGCCAGTCTAAAGCCAATTGTCACTCAAAACCATGGAATCCGTTGCCTCTTTATGGCCTAAATGAGTAGTTGTCATATCCACACACACAGATGCATATATTTAACAGACATACTCTGATATTTAAAATTATTATTTTAAATAAATAAATAAAACTTTTAATAACTTTGTGCCTGCAATAGATAAACGAGAAAAAAAAGAACAAGATAGGGATAGACATGAGGTAATATGTTAACTATATTACCAAATAATTATAATGAATTATAAGTACTTGAGCCAAATATTGTCCCAGAAAGACTACTGTGCATTAAACTGTCACGCTCTGAATGCCGTATCCAATTGAGTTTATTTCATAAAAATTACCAGAAAGTTTGCTCATGCACCATATGTATTTTTCACATTGTTCAATAATTTCAAAATTAATTCCTGATCAGGTTTTCCTTTTTGTCAAAGACTGTGCCCTTGTATTTACCTTCTGAACAAGTATGCAAAACCAGAGATGGACAGCCCTCTCTGTGGAAAATGCAAAGTCTCATCTTATGTATGTTAGAAGCACTCTCATCAACTTTTAAAGATTTTTCAAGTTTCCAGCTTCTCTGTCATTGCAATCTCACAACACAGTATATTTGTTTCAATCATAGTAGATTGTTGGGAATATCATCCCGTACAGGATAAGCCTCATCCTGACTACAAATGATCATCTCTAGATTTCTGTGCAACATAAACAGTGTTCCATTTACAGAGCACCAACTGTAGACTATCATTTTGTTCTGGCCTTGGCTATTTCTGTTGTTGAAGTCAACAGGAACCCTGATCTTTTATAAAATATGACTCTACTATTTCCATACCAACAGGGGTTATAATACTGTGTCACACTTACACAATCCTTTTTTATTTTTTGAACAAAATCATGAAACTCCTTCTAATTATGTCTCTAACAAAGACATCAGGTGTACAGTGGTGCGTACAGAACGTTACTGTGCAGCATCTGTCATCATTGGGACATTCCTAGACATCTACAAATCTCAGTAGGTGAGTTTTTTTTTTAATTTTTATTTTGCAATACAATTCAGTTCTACATATCAGCCACAGATTCCCTTGTTCTCCCCCCTCCCGCCCCCCTCACCTTCCCCCCAGCCCACCCCCCATTCCAATCTCCTCCAGGGCAAAGCCTTCCCCACAGACTGGGATCAACCTGGTGGACTCAGTCCAGGTAGGTCCAGTCCCCTCCTCCCATGCCGAGCCAAGGGACCCTGCATAGGCCCCAGGTTTCAAACAGCCAACTCATGCAATGAGCACAGGACCCGGTCCCACTGCCTGGATGCCTCCCAAACAGATCAGGCCAATCAACTGTCTCACCCACTCAGAGGGCCTGATCCAGTTGGTGACCCCTCAGCCATTGGTTCATATTTCATGTGTTTCCGTTTGTTTGGCTATTTGTCTCTGTGCTTTATCCGACCTTGGTCTCAACAATTCTCGCTCATATAAACCCTCCTCATTCTCGCTAATTGGACTCCCAGAGATCCACCTGGGGCCTAGTCAAGGATCTCTGCATCCAGATCCCTCAGTAGTTGGATGAGGTTTCTAGCACGACAATTAGGGTTTTTGGCCATCCCATCACCAGAGTAGGTTAGTTCGGACTGTCTCTCGACCATTGCCAGCAGTCTGTTGTGGGGGTATCTTTGTGGATTTCTGTGGGCCTCTCTAACACTTTGTTTCTTCCTATTCTCATGTGGTCTTCATTTACCATGGTCTCCTATTCCTTGTTCTCCCTCTCTGTTGTTGATCCAGCTGGGATCTCCCACTCACCCAAGCTCTCTTTCCCTCGACCCTCGCCCTTCACTACCCCCACTCATGTCCAGGCTGTTCATGTAGATCTCATTCCATTTCTCTGTCGTTGGGCGATCCCTGTGTCTTTTTTGGGGTCCTGTTTTCCAGGTAGCCTGCCTGGTGATGTGAGTAGCAGTCCAGTCATCCTTGTTCCACATCTAGTATCCTGTTATGAGTGAGTACATACCATGTTTGTCTTTCTGAGTCTGGGATACCTCACTCAGGATGATTTTTTCTAGATCCATCCATTTGTCTGCAAACCTCATGATGTCATTGTTTTTCTCTGCTGAGTAGTATTCCATTGTGTATATGTACCACATTTTGTTTATCCATTCTTCAGTTGAAGGGCATCTAGGTTGTTTCCATGTTCTGGCTATTACAAACAACGCTGATATGAACATAGCTGAACAAGTGCTCTTGTGGTGTGGTTGAGCATTATTTGGGTATATGCCCAAGAGTGGTATAGCTGGATCTTGGGGGAGATGGATTCCCAATTTTCTAAGAAATCGCCATATTGATTTCCAAAGTGGTTGTACAAGCTTGCATTCCCACCAGCAGTGGAGGAGAGTTCCCCTAGCTCCACATCCTCTCCAGCATAAGGTGTCTTCAGTGTTTTTGATCTTAGCCATTCTGACAGGTGTCAGTAGGTGAGTTTTATTTGCTGTGATTTTGCAAGAAACCCTGTATTCACTGGTATCTTTCCCAGATGCCAAGAAGTTTGTGAGGAGGAGACTGGCTTCACAGTCATGTCCAATTGCGTAGTTCAAGGGTACAATTCAGAGACTTGATGGTGCTTCCACAATTCCTTGTTGAAACAGATGATGGAAAAAGTAACAAGTAAGAGGATTTTCTAGAATACTCACCAGAAGTGTGCTTACAAGATTTTAAGAGTGCATGATACTCATGCTGCTTCCTGTGTCCTAGGTCGTTTACCTTACCTATGGACCCTTCCATCCTATCCTGAACGATCATGATCACTTTCCCTGTCTGTATCAGATGCCTCCCAAAGACACATCTATAAGAGAGGCCATGTTCTCTTTGATGCTTCACTTCAACTGGCTCTGGATTGGACTGTACATCTTAGAAAATGATCAGACTACTTTATTTCTTTCACATTTGAGAACAGAAATAAAAAAATTCTGTTTCACCTTTGTGATCATGATTCCAGGCAAGAAGTATTTTTACATGTCAAGAGCTGATGCGTGTTATAAACAAATCATAACATATCCATACATATCCAACATGTCATTTATAGTGACACAAACAGTATTCAAGCTGTGAGCCTTAGAATGTTGAATCTCTAGGTATACAGAGAATATGGGCTACTCATCTCTTGGGACTCTAGCTTTTGCACACCACTATGCTGAGATTTCTGGTTTTAAAATTTAGACAAGACATTGATCCATCTCAAATACTCAGATGATTACCTAGAAAGGCTGGGTGGATTAATTTTAACTGTGAGGTCTTGGAATCTGATTGAAAATCTAACTGAAAAGCTGCTCATCCAATGCCTAGTTGGAATGGCTAATGGTCAGGACTATTGACATGGCCTTTAGTTGTGGCAATGACACTGTATACAATGCTGTATATGCTGTGTCCCTTGCCCTGCATGAGATGCTTCTTTAACAAGAAGATAATCAGCCAATGGACAATAGCAAAAAACCTGTTATTAACTGCGTTAAGGTAGTGTTTCCTCTATTGGGTGATATTTGGTCTCATCAATGTCATTGTGCTTAAGAGTTTCTCTGATGCTCAAATCTAGTGTATTAAGAAATGTTCACCAAATAGAAAGACTTCTGAACATTTTTCTTTCTGAAGAAATAAATCAAAAGTGTGCTGTAAGTCTCTACTTCAAAGCCAATTAAGTGGAAAAAACAATTTATCAATGGAAATTAGTGATTATGTTACAAAGTCCCAAATAATATCAGCCCATCCTAATACTGAAAATATATCAGTCCTTAGTTATTAATGCTCTCTATGTTGAAAAGATGAACTGTAGATGTAACCAACCATCTTATTAAATAAGAAACACAGAGTCGATTCCGAGAAGAAAGCCAAGAGGTCAGAACTAAGAGCCTTACCCTTCCTGCTTCAGCCAAGAGAGCTCTCCAAACAGGGAGCCTACTTCCTGTGTGTATGTCTTTATATAATCTAGCTGTTCTTTCTTCTCATTGGTTGCAAACCCAAACACGTGACTGCCTCGTCACTGGCTATATGTACAGCCCTCCAGGTCCTCTATGGTATTGAGATTATAGGCGTGCGCCACCACCGCCACACACTTGCTATGGCTCTAATAGCTCTGACCCCCGGACAACTTTATTTATCAACAAACAATTAAAATCACATTTCAGTACAAGTAAAATACCACCACAATGAGCCCTCATTTATTAATTCTCAAATATGTTGTAATCGTGTAGGAGATGGTTTTCACAAGTGTCCTTAGCAGATTCTACCCCCACTCTAGGCTTTGGGGACCTCACTTAGAACTCAGAATAATTATGCTAGAAATTGTGCTGTGATTTAGTACAGTGCACACATGCATATTCACATATGTGAATGGATGCATCTCACTGTGTATGGATGTATGTTTGTGTGTTCCTGTGTATCTGTGTATGTATCTCTATTGCTTTACATATATGTAGGTTTGTGTCTACCTGTGTATCTGTATTTGTCAGTGTATGTGTCTGCATGTGCCTATGTGGGTATTTTGCATGTTTCTGTGTAGTGGTTGTACATACATATGTCTGTGTTGGTGTACATGGGTGTGTATGTGTGTGTCTATTGGTATGTCTTTGGATGTGGGCATAAATCTGTCTGTGTCAATGACTCTCAGTGTGGTTGCTTGCATCTGTGTATCTCTCCCTGTTTGTATATTTCTGAGAACATGCATGTTTGTATGGGCCTGGGTATATTTTGATTGTTTCTCTTTTTGTGTGTCTAATTGGGTGTATATGTCTCTCTGTCTATATGTGCCAGTCCGTTTTTCTGTGTGTCTTAGTATGTATGGGAGTGTGTGTAAATGAGTATATTGCTGTATTATGTATATACTTTTGTATGGATATGAGTATCTCTGTGTGTAGCAATGTGTGTGTATGTGTGTAGTTGTAATCTCTTGATCTATTTCAACAGTGTTACTGGTCTTACTTAATCTTCAAACTTTATATTGAGTAGATACAGAAAGAATAGACAGCCTTTTCTTCTTCCTTATTTTAGTGGGATTGGTTTGAGTTTCTCTCCATTTAATTAGATGTTGACTTTAGGATTGTTGTAAATTGCCTGTATTATGTTGAGGTATGTTTCCTGTATTCCCTCTTTCCTCAAGACTTTTATCCTGAAGGGCTGTTGGATTTTGTCAAAGGCTATTTCAGCATCTAATGAGATTACCGTGTGGTGTTTTTCTTTCAGATTGTTTATATGGTGGATTACATTGATTGATTTTTATATGTTGAACTATCCCTCAAAATCTGGGATAAAGTCTATTTGATCATGACGGATGATCATATTGATGTGTTTTTGGATTCAGTTTGCACTTATTTGATTGAGTGTTTTACATCTATGTTCATAAGGGGAATTTGTAATTTTTTCTCATTGTGGAATTATTTGTGGTTTGTGTATCAGATGATTGTGGCTTCATAAAGTGATATTGGCAATCATTCTTCTGTTTGTATTTTGTGGGATAATTTGAAGAGAATTGATGTTAGCTCTTCCTGGAATGTCTGGTAGAAGTCTATCCTAAAGCCATCTGGCTATGGGATTTATTTGTTTTGGAGACTGTGCAAGACTGTTGCTATTTCCTTAGGGTTTGTAGGTGCATTTCAATTGTTTGATCTTGATTTAACTTGGTAAGATGTATTTATTGAGATAATTATGCAATTCTTTTATATTTTCCAATTTTTTAATTACAAGTTTTCAAGTATGACCTAATGATTATTCAGATTTCCTTGATGTCTATTATTATGTCTCCCTTTTAAATTCTGATTTTGTCTATTTGGATATGTTGTCTATCTTTTTGTTAGTTTAGACAAGATTTTTTTTTATTTTCTCAGAAATCCAATTTTTGTTACATTTACTCTTTTTAATTGTTCTCTTTTCTATCTTATTGATTTCAGAATTCAGTTTGATTGTAATAGTGTCTATTCCTCTTGAATGGGGTTTATTTTTTTTTGTTCTAGAACATTCAAATGTGTTGTATATTGCTAGAATCAGTTCTCTCCATTTTTTTTGTAAAAAGCTAGAAAAATTAACTTTTCTTTTACCAACACTGCCACTATGTCCCATAAGTTTGGGTGTATGCTGTATTCATATTCATTTCATTCTCAGAAGTCTTTAAGTTCTTTGTTCTTGCCTTAGATCCCTTAGTAATTCATTAAAGAGTTCAGTTACAATGACTTGAAAAGCTTTCTGGTTTTTTGCTTATTGTTGATGTTCCGTTTTAATCTGCAGTAGTCCGATAGGATCCAGTGTCTTATGTCAGATTTCACGCATCAACTAAGACTTGTTTTGTGACCAACTATGTGGTCAGTTTTGGAGAAAGATCCATGAGGTCCAGAAAAGAAGAAATACTTTTTATGTTTGAGTGCAATGTTCTGTAGATATCTGTTAGGTCCTTTGATTGATTGATTTATTTTAAATTTTATTTTATAATTTAATTTAATTTTACATATCAGCCACAGATTCCCTTGTTCTCCCCGCTCCCGCCCCCCGCGCCTTTCCCCCCAGCATACCTCCCATTCCAATCTCCTCCATGGCAAAGACTCCCCTGAGGATTGAGTTCAACTTGGTAGATTCAGTCCAGGCAGGTCCAGTCCCATCCTCCCAGGCTGAGTAAGTGTCCCTATATAAGGCCCAGGTTCCAAACAGCCAGCACATGCACTGAGGACAGGTCCTGGTCCCACTGCCTGGATGCCTCCCACACAGTTCAAGCTAATCATCTGTCTCACTTATCCAGAGGGCCTGATCCAGTTGGGGGCTCCTCAGCTATTGGTTCATAATTGATGTGTTTCCATTCATTTGGCTATTTGTCCCTGTGCTTTTTCCAACCTTGGTCTCAACAATTCTCACTCATACAAAAGCCCCTCTTTCTCACTAGCTGGCCTCCCATAGCTCCACCTGGGGCTTGGCCGTAAATCTCTGCATCCAGTTCCCCTAGTCATTGGATGAGGTTTCTAGCATGACAATTAGGGTGTTTGGCCATCCTATCACCAGAGTAGGTCAGTTCGGGCTGTCTCTTGACCATTGCCAGTAGAGTATTGTGGAGGTATCTTTGTCGATTTCTGTGGACCTCTCTAGCACTTTGTTTCTTCCTATTCCCATGTGATCTTCATTTATTATGGTCTTTTATTCCTTGTTCTTCCTCTCTGTTCTTGATCCAGCTGAGATCTCCTACTCCCCTAAGCTCTCTTTCCCTCAAACCTTGCCCTTCAAATCCCCACTCACGTCCAGGTTGTTCAAATAAATCTCATCCATTCTCCGTCATTGGGCAACCCCTGTGTCTTTCCTGGGGTCCTGTTTTCTAGGTAGCTTCTCTGGAGTTGTGAGTAGTAGTCTAGTCATCTTTGTTTTACATCTAGTATCCTCCTATGGGTGAGTACATACCATGTTTGTCTTTCTGATTCTTGGTTACTTCACTCAGAATGATTTTTTCTAGATCCATCCATTTGCCTGAAAACCTCATGATGTCATTGTTTTTCTCTGCTGTGTAGTATTCCATTGTATATATTACCACATTTTATTTATCCATTCTTCAGTTGAAGAGCATCTAGGTTGTTTCCATGTTCTGGTTATTAAAAACAATGCTGATATGAACATAGCTGAGTAAGTGCCCTTGTGGTATGATTAATCATTCCTTGGGTATATGCCCAAGAGTGGTAAAGCTGGGTCTTGGGGAGATTGATTCCCAATTTTCTAAGAAAGCACCGTATTGATTTCCAAAGTGGTTGTACAAGCTTGCATTTCCACCAGCAGTGGAGGAGAGTTCCCCTAGCTCCACATCGTCTCCAGCATAAGGTGTCTTCAGTGTTTTTTTTTAAATTTTTTATCTGATAAAGACTACAGAATTAAATAATGAGTAAATCTGGGACACTACAAAAAATGTCTAAAAGCAAAACACAAGGCAAGAGGCCAAGAAAAGTATTTTCACCAAAATCATAGAAGACATTTTAACTTACAATAGGATATGACTATGAAGTAAAGAAGCATACAGAAAACCAATAGATTGAACCAGAAGAGAATCTTCCCTAAGAACATGATAATCAGAAAACCAAACATACTAAACAAAGGAAGCATATTAAATGCAAGAAGAAAAAGATCAAGTGAAATACAAATGCAGTGCTGACTTGTAAAGTGAGACTCTAAAAGTCAGAAAGGCCTAGACTGACTCTAAGAGAACAGAGATGGCAGGTCGGCTACTATATACACCAAAGGATTCAGTCACCATAAACGGAGAAAATAATGTATTCTGATACTGCCAAATATACATAATATTTAACTACAATACCAGGCCTATACAAGTTACTAGAAGGAAACTACCAACCAAAGGAGTTTAACTACAGCCATGAAAACACAAGGTATAAATAATCTCAGCAGAGCAAATAAAATATGTGACACACAAACACACCAACAAAATATCAGGAATCAAAAACAATTGGCCATTGATATCTCTCACTATCAATAGTCTCATTCACTAATAAAAAGAAACAGACTAACAGAATGGATGGGAAAACAGGATTCATCCTTTTTTGCATACAAGAAATTCACATCAACATCAAGTATAGGCATTACATCAGGATAAAAGTTTGGATTAAGATATTTCAAGTACATGCACCTAAGAATCAAGGGTGTGTAGACATTTTAATATTTGACGAAAAAGTATTCAATTGAAAATGAGTACAAAGTGTAAGGAAGGCCACTGCATATTCATCAAAGGAAAAATCCACAGAAATAATGTTTCAATTCTTAACATTTAAGCCCCCAAGACAAGGTCACCCATGTTTGTAAAAGAAAAACCAATACTGCTTAAATTATATATAGAACACACACATTGATAGTGGGAGTATTAATTACCAGTTCTCACCAATAGACACATCATCCAGACAAAAATTTAATGGAGAAATACTGGAACTAACAAAGGTTGTAAATAAAATAGTCCTAACTGACATTTACAGAACATTTCATTGAAACAAAAAAGAATATACCTTCTTCTCTGTGCAAAATGGTACTTTCTCCAAAATGAACTATATTCTCAGAAAAAAAGAACGTCTCAGCAGGTACAGGAAAATTAAAACAATTACCTGCATCATATCAGGACCATCATGAATTAAAGCAAGATATAAACAACAACAAAAACAGAAATCTTATAAATTTATGGAAACTGAACACATTTTAATGAATGAAAAGCAGGTTGGGACAGAAACAAAAAAAAATAATGACAACCTAGACTTCAGTGACAATTAAATACACTGTATACCCGAAATTATGGGACTAAAGAAAAAAGTGGTGCTAAGAGGAAAGTTCACAGTTCTAAGTGCCTACATACAATTACTGGTGAGATCTCACATTAACAACTCTACAGCATGCCTGAAGTTTCTTGCAAAAAAAGGAATAATGTCACCCCTGAGGAGTAGAAAGATATAGTCAAATTTATGGTTGAAATCAATAAAATAGAAACAAGTGAACTAAGCTAAATGGCTGATTATTGGGAAACAGCACAATAAACAAATCTTTATCTGTACTAACTAAAAGAAACAGAGGGAATATCCAGATTAAAAACTAAATGAAAAATGAGAGGAGTACAAACAAAGACACCAAGGATAGCCAGAGAATCATAAGAACATACTTTTACAACATATACTCCACCAAACTGGAAAATCTAGAATAAATGGGTAATTTTCTTGATAGGTCTACCTACCAAACTTAACTCAGTATCAGATATGCAATTTAAATAGACCTCTAAATCCTTTGGAAATAGAAGCTGTCATTATAAGTCCCCCAAAAGTTGGGAGAAGCCCACACTCATATGGTTTTAGTGCAGAATTTAAATAGACTTTCAAAGATGAGTTAACACCAAATCTTCTCAAATAATTTTATAATACAGAAACAAAATGAAATTGTCTAGTTAATATTATGAAATAGACTTACCCTGATATCCAAACCACAGGTGAGCCAAATAAAGAAAGAATAGCAGAACAATTTCCCAGGTGTACATCAATGCAGAAATATTCAATAAAATACTTCTAAGCCTAGTCTAATAACTCTTCAAAATGATCATCCCAGAGATGCAAGAATGGTTCAATATATGGAAATCAATTAAGCTATCAAAGATATAAACAAATGAAAAAAAAAGATGGTCATCTCATTAGATGAAAAAATCAAAGACTAATTCATAAAAGTTCTGAACAGAATAGGCATGTAAGGGACTTAATTCAACATGATGAATGCAGTTTATGGTAAGTAAATGACCAAAATTAAAAATTGTCATGCTGACTTCTTCATAACTGTTTACTTCCATTTTTTAATTACGTAAAACAACATGAGTGTGAAAGTACAGTCAAAGGTTTAAGCTGCAAAAATGATAACTATATCTCACTCAAGAGTACAACTTCACAGTGAGAATGAATAGCTAAAACATGACCAAATAAATTAATGAGCATGTAGGAGTTGTGGGAATTCCCATCATTGTTTTTAGTGTGAGTAGAAACTAAGGTCTCCATTGTGATAAACACATATGTTTAATTCAGTCAGTAAATGCAGCAGTACCTTAAGGTCCATCCAGAATCCCTATGGGATTTTCTGAAAATAGACAATTCAGAATAGCACATAGACATTTTCTGCTCATGATTATTTCAGCATTATTCAGAATATCCAATATATGGAATCAACCTTGATGCCCCTCAACAGAAGACGAAATAAAGAAACGACTTCCTATAAAATTTTTGTTGTTATTTTGTATAAACAAAGACTCATTATTGCTATTTACAATGCATTCTTCAAACTTTGAAAGTTTCATTTCACTAATTAGCACAGTTAAATATACACACAGTGATTTCTCTTTTCCTTTTCAAGAGAGGGTTTCTTGTGTAACACTCCTGGGTGTCCTCCAATTCCCTCTGTAGAACAGGCTGGCCCAGAGCTCACAGAGATCCACTTGCTTCTGCCTCCAGAGTGCTGGGATTAAAAACATGTGCCAGTACCATCCGGCCAAGTGATTTTTAACTATACCATATACATTGGTTTTAGAAAAGTTTAAATACATAGCTTGTATGCAAGTTATAAAGGATTGAAACCAGTGATGAAATTAAACAAATATGATAACTGGGTACAGACTGCTCTTAGGCATATTCAAATTCAGATGAAAGCCTCACAGGATTTATATACAAATTATCAAGTCAAACCCAACCAGTATGAAGTAAATGATGTCATTAGCAGGAATTGGGAATGGAGTAGAATGTCATGTTAGGTAAAGAGACAGAAAAGAGACAGACTTTGGAAATTCAGATTTTTTCACAGACTCTAGATTTCTTAGCATGTCACTCTGTGTGTGTGTGCATGTGTGCGTGTGTGTGTGTGTGTGTGTGTGTGTGTGTGTGTGTATCTGAGAGTGCATGCATGTATATATGTATATGATGTATATGTATATGTATATATAGGTACCTTTTTACATGAAGAAAGTAGGAGAGGCTTTATTTGAGAACAATAGGCCTGAAGGAATTGGGACTGGTATACTATGTGAAGGCAGCAGAAGAAAACATCACACAGGTCTCAAGCACACGAACATCATAAAGTGATAATGAAGGTGTTTGAACTAAGAAATTAAATCAGTAGTTATATGAGTATAATGAGTAGGTGACAGAGGGTAAAATACCAACAACAAATACGTGTTAATTGCCATAATAAAACCACTTATACTGTGTGTTAATTAAAAATAATTATTATACAAAAAAACATCTGGATACCATCTTGAGTCTGGACCACTGGAATTTTCATTTTCACTGTGTGAGAAACGTGAATTTTTTCTGTCTTCATACGAAAGAATCTTCCTTTCACATTCCTCTATATCCACATCTTAAGTCCCCAGCATTATCTCATCACAGGACCAGAGGTCATGTACCTTTTAAATGTTTCTTTTTAAATGTACAGTAAAATCTAAGGGAGAGCAGTAGTCCTGTGTGCCCCATCTCAAATACTAAACAAGACATATCACACCCACAGAAAAACTTTGTCCATATATACCTACTTTCTCAGAAGTCCATATCCACTGAAAGAGGCTCATCAGAACATTCTCACACTGGCCTATCATGACCCAAAGCAAAGAGTTGCCAAATATATTCCTACTTTCTCTGCATTACAAATTCACTAAAAGAGGCTCATCATTCCATACTCATTGGAACACTCTCACACTGGCAGTAAATGTTCTAGAATACAAACTAATAGATGACTAGGAAAATGGTATAAGAAGGCCATATCACAGTTTCTATTTGCTTCTGTGATATTTAAAATAGTCTTCTTTCCAGCCACTATTGGATTGTAAAATGAGCAAGAAAATGCAGGAAATGTAGATAAACCAGAAGAAATGCATCATCACAATGTATTGATCTATGTGAACTGAGGATCATGGAGGAATATCATGTTTTAGAAATCAAATATTCAGCTTGTCTTTTCATTAATAATGATTGGTTGGGAGGACGAGAAGTGATATATCATACATAGTATATGAAAAGAGGAACAGTGGTCTGGTATTCTCTCTGGATCTTGTGAAATATTTAAAAATCAACATTTAGCATGTAAATGAACTGCGGTTCTATTAGGAGCTGGATAGTTTTGGAAAAGCAGAATTCAGGACATTTCTGTATGTGCACTGATTACTGGATCTCAAGACAATGGAAGCACAGGATTTGGTAAATATTCTGTACCTGTCATTGTTGTAGCATGAATAGAAATGTTGTAGATGAGTGGAAATAAATCTACCTGAACTCTCCTCCTATATATGTATCAAGCAAATTTCATCACATGAACTGCAGATATCAGATGCAGAGCCACAGAGTAGAAAGTGTCAGAGATTTCACAAGGGGTGAAGAAACACCATCAAAGACAAAAAGAATCATGAATGCACAAGTATCTCTTCTTTGTCTACAGAAATAAAAGCAGATGGGGATGCATGGCTGTTGATATATGTGCTTATCTGCATGGCTGGTCACAATGGATACTGCTCAGCCATACAGCTGGACAAATATGTTCACTTTGACTTTCCTCTTCTCGATTGTGAGCATTCCACTTCTTGTGTCCAGTTTCATTTATCGCGGATGCTCCTGGAGAAGAAAGCGGAATGAAGACAAGGATGTAGACTTGGTGACAGGTTATGTCTTCTCCCTTGCAGCAATGCAGTGGCCAGTGAAAAAAGAGTATTTTAACAACGTTTTGAATATACATAAGTTCCTTTATATGTTCTATGAAATATCATCATGAATATTTCATGAGGGCTAGAGGAAGAGGATCAGCACAAAGCTTTGAATCTTCTCCCCCATTTTCCCAACCCACCACATCAACAAACACCCAAAATTATTTTACAGACTCAATGCTATTTATCTAATTTTAATTTGTCCAGATGTTGTGTTTTTCTCCCAGTTACAACTTTAACTTACAAGGCTGGAACCTGAGTTAAGAAAGGACTCTACCTTGTTCCATCACATATAGCTCTCCTCTTCACAGTTTCTATAGCACAGGAGCAGGTGATGACTAGTCAAATGAAACCACATTCTATATCAATTAGTATCATTCTAAGTGGGTATAAGTAATAGCCATAGAGTAGAGTCAGCTGATGGTCCTTTCATTAGTGTATAGGTCTTAATGCATATGCTAGGGCAACTAATATTTGTGGCATACCTAGTCTCAGAAAGTTTTCACGTAGATATGTAGTTACTATTTTAGATGCTCTCCATGTACTCATACTGTGCCTTCCAAAGACGCTTCAAAAGTGGAAGTAGGAGACTTGACCCTTGTGAACATCTTAAGTCTTCCTGTTTCTCCACACATCATTTACATATATTTATAATCACTGTCCTTTAATATCAAAGTCCAGTTCTTTATTCTCTCTTCAGTAAAGGAAGAATGTGTGGACTGTATATGATAGGTTTGCATTCTTTGAAATGTGAGGCTTCCTTGTTTCTTTGCATTTGTATAAAATGTACTAGCTCCATATATGGGTATTTCCCATACTATATGAGACAAAATCCAATCAGCTCTCTCTATAAGTTGAATTCTATCACTTTTGGGATATTTAATCTTTTTTTTTTGTTGTTTTATTTTGTTTTGTTTTTTCGAGACAGGGTTTCTCTGTGTAGCTTTGTGCCTTTCCTGGAACTCGCTTTGTAGACCAGGCTGGCCTCGAACTCACAAAGATCTGTCTGACTCTGCCTCCTGAGTGCTGGGATTAAAGGCGTGTGCCACCACTGCCCCATGGGATATTTAATCTTAATCTCTCCCAAAAAATATTGCAAGCTCTTTATCAAGGTTCACTTTCTGCCCATGATTTGTCAATGTTCTCCTTAGTTAAAGGTAAGTCTATTATTGCCAAGACTATTCGTTTTAATTGATGAAGTCTCAATTTTCCTTTTAAACTCAAGTCAGAGATCTTTCCACATAAGGTTTTAAATTTTTACTCGGTATATTCAGTAGAAATATCCATTCCAATATATCTTTCCTCAGCATGAAAATTCCTGTAGGAGAATGCTTAGAGAGTAAAATATCTAAAATGCAATCAAGCTTTGGATCTACAAGATCCACATGTCCTTCCTGTACTTTCTTTTCCACCAAGGCCAACTCTCTCAGCTTCAGCTGATAATTCCCTTGGACTACTTAAGTCCTTGTCACCTTCTAATGTTTTGAACAAATTACTCAGTTCATCATTTTTTACCCCAGCAAGAGTTCATAGATGAGAAATATTTCCAAATAATCTTTGAAAGTCATTAAGAGTCCATAATCGATCTCTACTAATTTGTGGTCTTCATTTTTGTAGACCTATTTTATATCCTAAATAATTAATAGACTCTCCCCACAAGCAGTCCAGCCACTTGCAGCTCTGTCCCCTTGCAGCTCTGTCAACCTGATCTAGCCAAGGTGGGACCTGCAAGGCCACAGCCAAGTTGCTGTTTTTTTGAATTCCTGCCCCACAGTTGGTCATCAAATGTAGCTGAATTCTTAAGCAGGCTTATTAAATACAAAATATTGAGCCAAATATAGTGGTGAAAGCCTTACAGATCAGGGAAATAGGAAGGGCTGCAAGCTAACCTTACCTCACTATGTCACAACTTCCAAATTGTGTGCTACTTCCTGTCTAGCTGTGCCTTTATTGCCTTGCTGTTCTGCCCTCTCATTGGCTCTTAGCCCAGTTATGTTGCTTCCTTGTCACTGCCTGTCTGTTCAGACATCCATGTCTGTATGGTTGGTACTGGGATTAAAGACATGTGTCACCATGCTCGATTCAGTTCCCTAGTATGGACTTTGAACACGGAGAGAACCTTCCTGCCAAGTGATCAGTTTAAGCATGTGCTACCACTGCCTGACTTTTGTGTTTACTTAAAATGGCTTGATATTTTCTCTGATTTGCAGGCAAACTTTGTTAACATACAAATAAAATACTACCACATTTTAGCACAATAAAATATCACCACATCCAGCTTATTATGTCATTCCACCTTCACAGCACAGGGCAGTTGTTTCAGTATTTGGGGCTGGTTGAGAATACCATCCAGTTCAGGATGCCTCTTCTATTTACCACAAAGGATTATCTTTAGATCTTTGTCCATAATAAATATTATACCTTCTTACAGAACATCAACTGAAAACAACCAGTTTCCTTTGGCTTTAACTTTTTCCATGGATGAAGTCAATAGGAACCCTGATCTTTTGCCAAATGTGTCATTAGTATTTCTTTGGCCCAAAGGTGGTTGTAAGACTGTGTCAAAATTATACAGTCTCATGCCTTTATCTGAAGAAAATCAATACACTCCCCCCAATTATGATTTTAATGAAGAGATTATGTGTATAATGGTACTGACAGGACCAAACTGGGAAACATCTGCGATGATTGGGACATTGCTGGATCCCTACAGATCTCAACAGGTGAGACTTTTGTGGTGTAGGTTTGCAAGAAATTGTGTCTCTGTTGGTACAATACCAAGATGCTAAGAAGAGTGTGTGGAATTATGTGAAACAGTGTGGTTCAAGATACTATTCAGAGACTTGATTCAGGTTCATTTCCTTTTTTGAAGTTGAGGTGAGGGAAAAAAATAATAGGTAGGAGGATATTTCTTTATAGAATTCTTTGCTGAAATGTGTGTTTCCAAGTTCTTAGAAGTGCATATTACCTCATGCTGCTCCTTGTGTTCTAGATCCTTCAACTTACCTATGGACCTTTCCACACCATCCTCAGTGATCGTGAAAAATTTCCCTATCTATATCAGATGGCCACCAAGGACACAGCTCTACCACTGGCAATGGTCTCTTTGATGCTTCACTTCAACTGGAACTGGATTGGACTGGGCGTCTCTGACAGTGATCAGGGTACCCAGTTTCTCTCCTATTTGAGGACAGAGATGGAAAGAAATGCAGTCTGCTTTGCCTTTGTGAGCTTAATCCCAGTCAATATGCATTTATACATGTCAAGAGCTGAAATGTATTATAACCAAATCATAACATCATCTGCAAATGTAGTTATCATTTATGGTGACACAGACAGTACTCTAGCTGTGAGCTTTAGAATGTGGGAATCCCTAGGTATACAGAGAATATGGGTGACCACCTCACAGTGGGATGTCACTACAAGTAAGAGAGTCTCCACAGTTGGCTCATCCCATGGGACACTAGTTTTTGCACACCATCATTCTGAGATTTCCGGTTTTAAAAATTTTGTCCAGACATTAAACCCTCTGAAATACACAGATGAATACCTCGCAAGGCTGGGATGGATGAACTTTAACTGTGAAGTCTCAGCTTCCAAGTATAAGACACTGAAGAATTGTTCATCCAATGCCTCATTACAATGGCTAATGGGACACACTTTTGACATGGCTTTTAGTGGTGACAGTTATGACATATATAATGCTGTGTATACTACAGCCCATGCTGTCCATGAGATGCTTCTTCAACATGTGCATAATGGAAATGAACAGTATGGTAACTGCTTGAAGGTAGTGTTTCTTCTATTAGATGAAATTATGTGTTATCAATACTATAGCCCGTAAGAGTCTGTCAGATGCCCCCAAAATTTACTGGATTAGCAAATATTAAACATCTAGAAATATTTCTGAAAATTTTTCCTTGTATGGACTTAAAGCCAGAGTGTGATATAAATCTTAATGCAAATGCAATGTAGTGGAGGACACAATTTTTCAAGGAATATCAGTGAACATCTTACAGAACACCTGAATATCATTTCACCTCTTCTAATACTGGAAGCATAATGGTCCTTCCTCATTAATCCTCTCCATGATGAGAATATGAACCCTTGTTCATCAATTGTCAAATATATGGTAATCAGTGAATTGAGATGGTTTTCAGAAGTGTTCTCAACTGGTTGTACCCTACTGTAGGCTCAAGGGACCTCCTTTGGCACTCTGTGAGTAACTACACAGGAAACAGTGGTGGTGTTATTTATTTCAGAACACACATGAGTCCATGTGTGTGAATGATTGGTTCTCACTGTGTATGGGAGCATGTACTTATTTTCTGTGTATCTGTGTATATCTGGGTTGCTGTGTATATTGTGTTTCTGCCTATCTGCATATCTATCTGTGGAACTGAGCGTACATTTGTTTTCTGTCAATGTCTTTGTGTATGTGTGTTCCTTTCTGTGTATATCTTCCTGTGTGTTTTTCAGTATGTGTGTATATATGTCAGTACTGTTTGTTTTGTGTATGTGCTTGCACATATGAATATCTATGTTTCTGTGTGTCTGTGTGTGTGTGTGTGTGTCAATCTGTCTTTGATTGTGAGAATAAATTTGTATATATCTCAATATTTTTCTGTGTAGGGGTTTCAATATGTGTATGTTTCCCGGTGTATGTCTATAAATGTGCATTTATGTGTGAGCCTCTGTGTTTTTCAGGTTTCTGTTTCTGTGTGTCTGTTTGGGTTAGTATGGCTGTCTGTTTCTGATTGCATTTTGATGTGTGTGTTTGATATATGTATGTGTGTGCATATTGTATGTATTTGTATTATATATGTTTGTCTGTATGGATGTGAGTCTCTGTGTGTGTGTGTGTGTCTCTCTCACTCTGTATGTATGCATTTTTCTCACCAATGTTTTGTGTCTGCATATATGTCTGTGTTTCTGTTTGGTAGTTTCCTCTGAAAGAACTTAAATACTAGGAATGTTATAATACTTTTATTTATCCGGTTATTTTTATTGTGTTTCTCCCCTGGACAACTTCATTAACGTTGCTTTTAAGAAGAAATTAGTATATGTTTTCTGACATCAAGGAAGGACACACACAATATAGAATGCTGCCTCTCTTTCAGCTGCACTCCTTTCTGAGGAAGACTCACTTTACTAATCCTGTTGGAGAAAAAGTGAATATGAACCAGAGAGAAAACCTGCAGGCAGAGTATGACATTCTCCAGATTTGGAATTTTCCAAATAGATTTAGGTTTAAGGTGAAGATAGGAGAGTTTAGTCCATATTCTCCAATTGGTCATCAGCTCCATTTATATGATGATGTGATAGAGTGGTCCACAGGAAGTAGACAGGTGAGTTTGACCTAACTATAATCATTTCTGTCACACAGCAGTAACACTTTCAAGTGGGTCCATTTGTGCTGCCTTTTAACTGGTGAAATGAACTAGACTGTCTCCACTAAGAAGCATTTTCTAGCCTCCTAGTTTATGTTTCTTCTTTTCAGTTTTTGATGTGACATTTTGTTAATTCTTCAAGGGTCTCTGACATGCATACCATGCATACAGTGATTTTTTTTTATCATTCCAGAACATGTTTCTTGTTTTTATTACAAAAAGAAAATTAATAGTTACCACTGTATTTATTATTTCCAGTAAAGTGAGCAATGTCTTCTTGATACCATTCTGATTATTACACAGTGATTGTCCTTTTTACTGCTGAACCTTTGACATATATGCTGTACCATGAGGCTAAATGTAAGGAGGAATAAAGTAAACACACACAAACCATTAATTATTATTAAATAATTTACCTTAAGCCTTTTTACTAACAGGTCCTAAATTGCCAACATCTCTAACCAAATATGACGATAGTGTTTCCATGGCCCATTTGGATACCCTATGAATTATAATTTTGTTTTTTCTTACTTTCTTTTTTCTTTTAAATGTCTATGGGTTCTTATCTTCATGTATGTCTGTGCAACCCTGGTATTTGTAGTACATATAGATGCCAAAACAATGACTTGGATCTCTGGGATGTGGAGACAGTTTAGTGCTTCACAGTGGATGCTGAAAATCAAACTCAAACCCTGTATATGAGCAGTAGTTTTTATAGACAGTTGAACCAATTCTCCAGCCTTGAAGCATGTTCTGTAAAAAAAATTTACTCAGTAGAGGAACATTTATTGTTCCCATTAGTTCTTTCATAGGTCTATCAAACAAACAAGGGTGTGCCTGTTTTCATTATCTGTGTGGGGAAGAAGTATTGTTGGTAGTAAAAGAAATGGCTTTGGAAATTTATAAATGGGAGACATATGAGCGTCTTGAGACAGGACACTTAATGTCAGAAAAGAACCTTCCTGTCACATATCTTATTTAATGTTTGATTTATACATATAAAGAAAACAATTTGAAGGCTTCAAAAAGAGAAACCCATTTCATAGAAAGGCCCCTTCTTAATAACAGCAAATTCCTTCATGAACTCTCTTAAAATGGGAGAGTAACAGTGATGCAATGCAAGCAGTTAGAGATATAACTGTCAAACCCAGTTACTGTACCCAACAAAGTTATTCATAGTCAAAGAAAGCTGTGAGGACTCTTCATGGATATAAACTTGAGTACATCTGGAATTTATCAAAACCCCAAAATGGAGGGCATATTTGAGAGATATTTTCACTTAACATGAAGTAGGAAGATCCATTTGTTACCCAGATCTTTGAGATAGGGAGATATGCCTTATAGCAGGTGATGGTGGTACATGTCTTTACTTGAGAGGCAGAGGCAGAGGGATCTTTGTGTTCTAGGCCAGCCTCTTCTACAGAGCAAGTGCCAGTAAAGCCAGGACTACAACAAGAAACCATGTCTCTAAAACAAAACCCCAAAAAAGAAGGAAAAAGATGTCATGCCTTTAATTGACATCTTTTAACCTGGGAAAAGACACATCCCTTATCTGGATCTTAAGCTGGGAAGACACAACTTTGAATTACCTCATTTGATTTTGAAAATCCCACTCTGTGCTGGAAGCCTATATAGGGACACTGAAAAAGGAAACGTGTTCTTTGTCTGCTTTCCCTCACCTTGCTAGAAAGTCTATTTCTTAACTGGCATTAGAACCTATGTCTATGGTACATAAGTGTTTACTGAAGATCAACAGACACATAACACATCATAGAATGAGAAGATTCTACATTTTTGGATTGCCATTTATACCTAGTGATTGCTAGATTAGCTACACCGCGTCCTAGAAGACATTCTAATAAATTGTGTGAATCCATATATACATATATATGAGAGAGAAAGTCAGAGAAACAGAGTGCGGGAGACAGAGAGACAGAGAGATTCATTCTGTATGTTCTTTAAGGACCCTAACAAATACCCAGACAGACCAATGTTCAGTGATGTATATGAGTTATAGGAATTCATAACCACTCTAACATTTCTATGGAAGACACCTGAAGAGCTCCTACACACTGAAAAGTAAGATAAATATGTGTGGTCAAAGAAGAGAAAGACAGCAAGCATTAAACACCAGTTAGAAAAACAAGTGTTATATACTCTATCAAATATTGCAATAACAAAAATGGACAATAATTAGCAAATAATTATCAATAACAATTCCATGTCAATCTTCACATTCTCTAATCATAATACACAAACAAGATTGTTTTGTAAACCAACATTCATTTGTTCTTCTAAAAACAAACCTCACTTACAAATGTAGAGAGACCACTTCAATAAATATGGAGGGAAAGAATTTTGAGGAAGTGGAACATAATAAAGTAAATGAGAGACTAAACACTTTGATAGACATGGTGGAAAAATTCTCAAATAAACACTGATTAATATAAATCAACAACACAACAGAAAGTTCTGTCCCTGTGACAAACATAGCTTCATTCCAGGGATACAGGGATGGTTCAGCATATGCAGGTCAGTTAAGTAAATGGGGCATATAAATAGATTCAAGCATAGGACTTGTTCCTAACACAACAGAAGGAACACATCTTGACTTATTAAAGTTTTCTTTTTTATTAATTAATAATTTTTCCCAGCCTGATCCCATTAAAAGTTTTTTCTATGGCAATCTTATTGACAACATTGTACTGCAGGAAGAGAAACTCAAAGAATTTCCATTAAAGTCCCAGTGAGCCCACGTGTATGTGGTGGTACATATCTGTAATCAAACTCTTAGATCAGAGGCAGGCAAAACCTTCTCAGTTAATGGCCAGTGTGGTGTACATAATGAGTCCAAGTGAGCTAGGGCTGCATATAGAGACCCTGCCTCAAAAGAAATGAGCAAAAATTGGACAGTGATGATTTTCTCTAGTTCCATCCACTTGCCTTCAAATTTCATGATGTCATTGTTTTTTTTTGCAGCTGAGTAATACTCAATTGTGTAAATGTATCACATTTGTTTTATCCATTCTTTGGATGAATGCCATCATCCTGATTGAGTTAACCAAGACCTAGATATAGAATCATGGTATGTGCTCACTCATAAACTGGACATAAGATAGAAAGCAAATGATAACCAGGCTACATTCCAGAGCCCCAAAGATGCTAGTTAATAAGGAGGACACTAAGAGGGACATATGGATCACCCTAGGAAGGGAAAATTGCTGGAACCTCCTGGGTAGACTGAGTGATGGAGACATGAGGAATTGAGGTGGCCCAGTTGGGAGAGGGATGGAGAGGAAGAGCAATTAAAGAAGTACCTTGATTGAGGGGGTAATTATGGCATTATGGACGTAGGGAGAAACCTGGTACCAGCAAAAATCCTAGGATTCCACAGGAATGACCCCACTAAGATTCCTAGAGGGGGTGCCTGAACTAGCCTTTTCCAGTAATCATAAAGGTGAGTTCCCTAATTGTTTCACAGGAACTTCATCCAGTAACTCTGGAAGCAGATGAATAGATGCATAGCCAAACACTGGGACAAGCTCTGGGAGTCCAGTTGAACAGAGGGAGGGAGGAGGGATTATATGAGCAGGTGGGGTCTAGATCGTGACAAGGCAACCCACAGAGACAGCTGACCTTTGGGAACTCAGTCAGTATATACCAACAGGTAGAAAGCCTGCATGGGACCTACTTAAGACCCCTGCATGTGGGTGATAAACGTGTAGCTTGGTCTGTTTGTAACCCCTAACAGTGGGACTAAGATCTGTCACTGGCACATGAGCTGTCTTTTTGGAACCTATTCCCTATGGTGGAATTAATCACCCAACCTTGATGCAGGAGGGAGGAGCTTGGTCCTTCCTAAACTTGGTTTGCCATGCTATTTTGACTCCCATGGAAGGCCTTACCATTTCTGAGGAGTGGATGTGGTAGTAGAGAGGAATGATGCAGAGGGAACTGGGTAAGAGGAGAGAGGGGAAACTGTCATTGGTAAGTTAAATAATTTAATGAAAAATACAAAAGAAATTGGATGAGCAGATACATTTTCTCCACTCATCTTCAAAATAGTCCTTAATATCATAGCAAGTACAAAAAGAAATGGTAAACATGAAATACAGAAATAAGGGAAGAAATGTGCCCACTGGTAGCTTACACCTTTAATTCCAGCATTCGGGAGGCAGGAGAGGAGGATCTCTGTATGATCTTAGTTAACCTACTATATATAGTTAGTTGAGATATACCAACAATACATTGTGAAACCATGTTTAAAGAAAACCACAACAAAAACAATACTTGTAGTTAATCACATTGTAGAGAATATGAAATAGCCCATGAATAGGAGACACTGTGGTTCTGACTCAGAACTCCATAGTTAAGAAAGAACCTAAAGTGAGCACCTGGCCATCAGCAGCTGTGTTAACCAGTATATAGACCCCTATCACCAGGATTTTGATTATGCAAAATTTTTATGTTTTTAGCTTTAAGAAATCCTATAATCAACTTTAAATAATCTCACTTTTATTCCAGTTCTCCATATACTTGCAGCCATTGTAAGGCACTTTTACCTCAGGAAACATTCCAGTTCAATACTTATCAGTTCATCACTTTGTCTCCAGAAATACACCAGGCTCTGCCTACTTAGCTGTTATTCTCTTTACTCTCTGTTTGTCATGCTTTGGAGTGCTATTTATTGGAGTTCATGTTTGCTGTCAGAGGTTTGAAGAGATATTTCCCATGTTTCCAATATCCATTTATCCTAGTTTGCTGCACTGTTGCTGTGATTAAACACTGACCATAAGTAAAGTGAGGAGGAAGGGTTGATTAGGCTCATGGGTTACAGTAAAGGGAAGACAAGGCAGGAATCTGTATCCTTCAACTAAAGTATAGACCCTGAAGGAACATTGTCTACTGCTTTGCTCTGCTTGATTTCTTCTACAGCCCTGCTTAGGGACAGCACTGCCCACAGTAGACTGGGGACTCATACATCAATTATGCAGTAATAAAATGCATAAATAATATGACAGCCGGCTAGTTCAATGGAGAGAAGGAGAGAAATATTTTAGTTAAGCTTCCCTCTAACTTCTTCTTCTTTTTTTTTTTTTTTGGTTTTTCGAGACAGGGTTTCTCTGTGTAGCTTTGCGCCTTTTCCTGGAACTCACTTGGTAGCCCAGGCTGGCCTCGAACTCACAGAGATCCGCCTGGCTCTGCCTCCCGAGTGCTGGGATTAAAGGCATGCGCCACCACCGCCCGGCCCCTCTAACTTCTTAATGTACTTTCTGTCAAGGTGGTGAAAATTAACTAGAAAAATCTTTTTGCAATCTCTATGGTGTTTGCCCACAGCAAACAACCCATTCTTATTCCTAAATTTCTAAGATTGGGAAGCTACTCAAATTATTTCAGATTGTTTTCATACATTTACATATTTGGCATTTCAAAATATACTAAGTTTAATGTGGTCACTCATTTGTTGTATATAAAATAAACTTATTGATATTTCAACATGCTAACATAATTTTGTTATGGAAGAAGAAGGTAAAACTCCTGATATCAGAGTATGTCTAATTTTCCTCAGATGCCACCCTCTGTGTGCAGTGCTGATTGTGGTCCTGGATTCAGAAAATTATTGCAGGAGGGAATGGCAGCCTGCTGTTTTGATTGCATCCCCTGCCCAGAAAATGAAGTTTCTAATGAGACAAGTGAGTGTTTGCTGCTGAGATAAATCCTTCACATAGATCATCTTCTCCCAAACACATTGGGATGATAAAAGGTTCTAAAAGGCACAAATAAACCATATCACTTTCCCAAGTTAGTTTTTGTAGAACTACGATCATTATCAATGTCACTTTAAGTAACATGTTATGTCATGACATCCATCTATGACTCATTGAAAATACATGGCAGGTGGCCTTTTCTCAAAGAAAGTTTTGATAATGAAACTACAATGTAAGGGAATTTTGTACAGTCTTTACTAGTGACTGATGTCCTTGGAAACAATATGTAGATTAGATTCTAATCATGAATCTTGAATAATATTTATATTTTATATTTACATGTCTGTATTTGTCACTACATAAATTTATAAGCACCATGTATATGCAGGGAATCAATGGAGTATAGACTAGAGATTCTGATCCATTGAAGTCTGTTATGTACATTCTAGAAACCAAATATAAGTCCTCTGTCTCTTTAAGATTAATGAAGAGTAGAAATAAATTCTTGTGAAATTATAAGAAGTTGTTCAGTATGATACAAAGAAGTTCAAGCAATATCAAGAGACCCCCCTTCAAAGTATCATTGTGATTTGATATCTAAAGAAGTGTGGAGAAGTGTTGCCAAAAAAAGTAGAAAATATGGAGTACTATAATCAATATTTTTATATATACACAGTTAATAAATTCAAAAATAGTAGATACAATGGTTTTGTATGATAACAAGTAGCTACAGTTATACCAATGGTGTTGGCCCCCCTCAGTCCATGTTAGTCAAATGATTATTTATTTAGAGTTTGTTTCACAAAAATGGCAGATACATAGATTTTTCTCTCATGGTGGCTTTCATCCTATATAATGAAAGACTTAAAGGACATTTATGGCCAGTAAAACAGTTCAAAAGTTAAATCCCTTTCTACTACAGCTGATGATGAGTTAATCCCTAGGACCCATGTAATAGATAGGTATTGCCAGCTCTTAGAGGTTGTGTTCTGATCTCTAAGCACTTACACATACAACCTACTGCAATTTACTTAAACAAACTCTAATGAAATTGTTTTAAATATGAAAATAAGAATAAAGGGTATTTACAACAAGAAATACAGCAAAAGTTAAAGAAAAATAATTTTATCATTTCCTTAATTATGTGCATATATATGAAATTGGTGGTTGTGTGTACACAATTGAATGTGCATGTGAGAGTCATCCAACGCTTCTGTATTTAGAGTTACAGAAAGTTGTGAGAACCCCAACATTGTTCCTTAAACTGAACTCAGTTCTTCTGCAAGTGCAGTATATTCTCTTCACAAGTGAGACAACTTTCCATTCCCCTAAACAAAGTATTGAGTTACATGTGACCATAAATGCATTGTTCTAGATAAAAAGACTTGAAACCTAGAAGCACATCATGTCTCTATGCAATTATCCAATGATTCAGAGCAATTGCACTCAAGTTTCTTAAATTTTCCATGGTGGAGACTGCAACTTATGGATGGGATATTATTCTCCAAGCAAACGTTCTGTGCTATCACTCTTGCTTGAGAGTTCTTCTTTAATTGTGATCATGATGTTATATCAATATCTACTTCACACTTGAGTACACTCAAATAGTCTGAGACTCACATAGATGGAAATTAGTGAAAGAGGAAGAAAGGTGGTTGTCTGTTCCCAAAGGTGATAGAATCAAGAAGAAGGGCTTTTTGATGGTAAATATGTACAGAGGTCTCTACCTCCAGTTGTGAGTTACTGCTTCTTTTGAACAAGACTCAGGGACAAACCATCCTACTGCCAGATAAGGACATAACTGGGGATATTTTTTAATTAATTACTTTTTTGCATTTATAAACATAAAAATTATATTTACGTAATATTCTTCTTTTACTCTCACCCTCCTACTTCCCCCATACAAACCCAATCACTCTCATATTAGAGCTCTGTTGTTACTTTTGCATGTACATATATACGCTTATATATACACACATACATACAGCTTACTCATTATGAAGGAACTCTAGCAAGAATGAGCATGGAAATATGGCTGTAGCAAGTAGTGCCCTTCTTCACCATTCCTTTGCCTTGCTAAAACTATGACATTGCAGTAATAGTTTGAACAAAATTGGCCTTATTAGAAGGCATGGTCGAGTTGGAGAAGGTGTGATCTTATTGGAGGATTTGTGTCATTGTGAATGCAGACTTGGAGGCTTCTTACATGCTTAAGCCATACCAAGTGAGACAGTTTTCTTCCTGTTGCCTATGGATCAAAGACAAAAAATATCCAGATGCTTTCCCAGCACTATGTCTGCATGCATAGCACCATGTCCCACCATGATGATAATGGACTGAGCCTTTGAACTATATGCCACTTTATCAAATGTTTTCCTTATAAGCGCTACTGTGGTCACGGTTCTAAGAAATGCTAACCAAGGCTATTACATTCCTAAAGCTAGCCATCAATATCTGTTCCCTTATTTGGCCACTTCCTCCTCCTGAGGCTGACTATCAAGTTCCAGCTATCAAAGTATTGAGGTCCGGCTACCAAAAACTCTGTTGTGTCTGTCCTAATTAAACTGTCCAATCAAAATTAAACACTTTGTCCTAACCTGGGTTTTCCCTTTCATCTTTATAAGCTACCATTTTCTAAGAGGCCACATCTGTATCCTCTCTATCCAGAGCAGTTCTTTTTCCTTCATGGCCAAAAACCTCTTCCCCCTCTCTTGTTGCTTTTATCTTCTCCTTCATTCTCTATTTCCTATTTTTGTCTCCTATTCCCTGCCTATTGTTCTCTGGGTCAAATCAATCTACTTTTTTATTGAGAACTTGGTCTTGGCATGTCATGTGTGAATTCTAAGTGTCACTAGAGATTATGTTTGGTATTTCTTCTATATCATTGGATTTGGGGTAATAAATTCAAACTAGAAAACATACCACAGGAAGTGTCCCATTAGAAGAAACAGTCTTCAAATATTACAAGGACTACATTCATAAAAAAGACAGAAAGACATCAGGAGGCACTACAACCATGGAATTGGAGACTTTAAAATACACCCTGTGCAAAATAATGGTTAATGATTTTACCCTCTGTCAATTCACCAGTTTAAGTCATGTACTGAAAATATCTGTACTTTCTGATAACATCACAAATAGCATCATCAACACACAGTAAATTAGATAACATACTGATTGTTTAGTTTCAGTTCCCATAAAGACAATGAATGACTATTATGAATGTCTTTCAACTCCATCCTCAGAAACAAATGCAGGTAGTGCAATGCTTCTTCAACACACTAAATTGAAATATTCAGTCACTAAATGGCTAAAGCTGCATTTATCATACTTTTCTTACTCCACCAGATGTGGAAAAATGTGTGAGGTGTCCAGAGGACCAGTATGCCAACAGAGAGCAGAACCAGTGCGTTCACAAATCTGTGATCTTTCTGAAATACAAAGATCCCTTGGGGATGACTCTTGCCTAATGGCCTTGTGCTTCACTGCATTCACAATTCTTGTTCTTGGGGTTTGTTAAGCACCATGACACACCCATTGTGAAGGCCAATAACCGGAATCTTAGTTATATATTGCTCATCTCACTCATGTTTTGTTTCTTGTGCTCCTTGCTCTTCATTGGCCAACCCAACGCAACTACCTGTGTCCTGCAACAAATCACATTTGGAGTTGTATTCACTGTGGCTGTTTCCACTGTGTTGGCCAAAACAGTGACTGTCCTTTTGGCTTTCATAGTCACAGCCCCTGGAAGAAGGATGAGGTTCTTCATGATTTCAAGGGCACCCAACTACATCATTGCCATATGTACTCTCATCCAAATTATTCTCTGTGCAATCTGGCTGCTAGTTTCTCCTCCCTTTATTGACACTGATGCACACTCTGAGCATGGCCAAATCATCATTGTGTGCAACAAGGGCTCAGTTACTGCATTCTACTATGTCTTGGGATACCATGGCTCCCTTGCCTTAGGGAGCTTCATTGTGGCTTTCTTGGCCAGGAATCTCCCTGACAATTTCAATGAAGCCAAGTTGCTGACCTTCAGTATGCTGTTGTTCTGCAGTGTGTGGGTCACCTTCCTCCCTGTCTACCATAGCACCAAGGGCAAGGTCATGGTGGTAGTGGAGGTCTTCTCCATTTTGTCCTCAAGTGCAGGTCTGCTGGGATGCATTTTTATCCCCAAGTGCTACATAATTTTGTTCCGACCAGAGAGCAATTCTCTTCAAAAGTTAAGGGAGAAAACCTCTTACTGAACACTCATTTAATAAATGGTTACTGAAAACTGTGGTGATGGTACAGAGACACCTGTTATGATATAATACAAGACGTATGCATCAGCTAGTGATTCTCATTGTTTCTTCTAATGATAATGCCCAGAAATATCATGTATACTACTTTTCTGTACATTGTGGTCTATAATCTTCCACTCAGACACATATTTTACAAGACCTGGTTCTTGGATATGTGTTCTTATATTTCTGTAATGCAAAGTAATATTTAAAATAAACTCCAAGCAATTCTTTTAACAACTGAATTACTCTGTGTTTTTTAATGTAAGAGAAAACAGAGAAAGTTGTAGTAGAGGGAATGAATGTTTTCAGATTATGAAACTAATTTAATCCTTGTGGAAGTGACAAGACAATCCTGTTGCATCCTGGGAGTTAGAGGAGTAAAACTTAGTAGAAAGAAAGATGTTTTGTTAAATAGATTGAACGAATATTGTGAAAGATGGTAAGTTGTCTCAGCATTTAAAATCATATATAGCTTTTTCATGGGAGATGAGTTTACTATCAAATCCATGCATCTTACAATTTATAGCCACCTCTTCTAATAGTGCCAATGGATGCCTTTTCTGTCTTCCAAGAACACCCACTCACAGATGTGCACATATGAGCACACTCAAAAAGCACACATACACGTTATTGAAATTAAATGAAATTTTTAAAGTGAAGTTTACATAGCACTACAATGGAACACTGGTTTTCTTTTTTTCCCATTCATTGAAATAGATTTTCTTTCATATACTATCCCCTGATTATGGTTTCTCCTGCAAGCCTCTTCAAGTTCCTCCAAGATCCGCCCCACATCGCTTCCTATCTGAATCCACCTCATTTTTCTATCTCTCATTGGAAAAATTCAGGTTTCTATGGAATAATAATAAAATACATACTACGATAAAGAAAATCTAACACATTGGAATTGGTCAAAGTAGGCAAACATAAGGAAAAAAGCCCAAGAGAAGGCATGAGAATTTAACACATGTGTTTGTACATTCAGGAATCCCCAAAAAATTCTTACCTTGAACCCATAACATATATGCAATCAATGTGTAGGTTAAAAAGTGAGTAGAAATATATATCATGAAAAACCTACAAAAGTGAGGAAAATGGGGAACTCTGACACAATACTATGGACATAGGCCCCCACAAATGTGGTTGATTAAATTTTGTGCTCCCATCTATACGTGGGCATGCAGTCTACACTTAAAAGTAGTTTGATTTCCTATTGAGACTCCTTTGAAGGAAAGTAAATTCTCATTAGCTGGTGATTATCAATTGGAGATTGCTTCTGGTGTTACAGATGAGGCTTGTGATCACTTCTACTTTCAGGTCTGGGACCCCAACTGGGAAAAACACATGTATGCACTGTTCCTGTTTCCTCAGGTTCTGTGTTTTCCTTTATTTATCAATCCTGTTTAATTAGAAGGCATTTATTTTGGTGTCCTCTGTAATGGTATTTGTTCCACCCATGAACTTGGGCTATACAGCTCAATATAGGCTGTGCTTCTTGCCATCATATGTAACCTCTTAAAAGGAAAGGGAGAGGGGTCACATTCTTCTTCTTACTGGTTTTTCCCATTGGTCAGGTACATTTTTTTTCTCACTTACAGAACAGAAGATGACTTCAGCTGTTTACTCGTTTCTGAATTAGTGAGTATATTTTTAAATTTAAATCTTAATAAATCCATATTATACTTTAAATAGACTCATATGTATTGACCTTAACAGTTCTCCATTACCTCTGCCTCTTATCCTCTTTCTACGTACGCTTCCATGCTATTTTCTGTGGCTTGTAGGGAGATATGTGAAGGAGGCAAGCCTTTTAAACTTAGTTTTCTTCCTCTCACCATAATGTCTGGCTGTTGATTTCTGTTTGCTATTTGTTCCTGTCTGCTGCAGAATGATGATTCCCTGAAAATAACTGAGCAAGGCATTGATCTTGAATATAACACAATGCAATTACAAAACATTTTATTGCTTTTTTAAAGAACAATAGCATTTGATTTTACTGTAGGTAGCTGGGCTATCTAGTTTCTGATTCTTGTTACTCAAGCAGTGTCTGGTTGGATTCAATCAAATCAGATATTTGTTGCTTATTCTCACAGATTTTATGCCACTATTTTCCTAGCTATTTTGCAGGCAGGATATTATTGTAGATCAAAGGGTTTTTGGATGTGTTCACATTTTCAGTTCAGTTGGCAATTGCCAGAGAACATTTCAGTACCAAGGACACTAGAATACTGAGTGAAATCTCAATTAAGGTCTCCCATGGGGAGTCAGCAGAGCCCAGCACACTGAGCCTAGGCAGGTCAAAGCCCCTTCCCACTGCACTAAGGCTGTGCAAGGTGTCACACCACAGGCACCAGATTCCCAAAAGCCTGCCCATAGACCAGGGACAGATTCTGATCGCCCTGCCTGGGTGCCCCCCAAAGAGTTTGAGCCAAACAACTGTCTTCTGTATCCAGAGGGCCTAGTCCAGTCCCATGGGGGCTCCACAGCCACCAGTCCACAGTTCATGGGCTTCCACTAGTGTGGTCATGATGTTGAACATTCTTAAGTGTTGCTCAGCCGTGTATGTTTCATCCTCTGAGAACTCTTAGTTTTGTACCTTTTCAAAATTGAGCTATTTTTTTTGTTCAGATTCTGCATTCTAGATATACTAATCCTTTATTCCCAGGGTCCCAAAAGTACTTGTTTAGTTGCAGTGTCTTTTTTTCCATTGGTGTTTTTTAAACTTATGTCAAAGATAAGTTGACTATAGCTGTGCAATCTAATTATGGGTTTTCTTATCCATTGAAATAGTGTAGTATCAGTATATTATGGTCTTCTGTAACTATAGTACTAGAGTGTAGTGGAACATAATTATTATGATAACTCCAGCTTTGTTATTTTTCTTCTCCATTGCTTGATCCATCCAGAGTCTGTTTTTCTATTTGAATTTTATAATTTTTTTATAGTTCTGACTTTTCTTTATACTATGATGGGATTTTGATGAATATTGAGCATATTAGAATGGTGTTCACAGTATAGACATGTATTTTTAAAACAATATTAATTTTATCAATCCAGAAGCATGCAGGATAGTTTCCCTCTTGCATTGTCTATAAATTTCTTTCCTCAGTGTTATAAAATATTCACTGTGAAGATGTCTAACTTCCTTGGTGTCATTTAATCCCAGATATGTCATGTTTTAAAGGTTACTTCAATTGAGTTCATTATTTGATATTTTTCTCAGCCTGTAATGAAAGCTACTGGGGTCCAGCCCCTCAATAGCCTTCACCCAGAGTTTCAGAAGAGAAGCTACTGGTGGTGGATTAATCTGAGGGATTCTCTAATAAATCTATGTACTTGAAACTCTTTAGTCTATACACTTTATTCTTCTGAGTCAATTCTCTCTCTACATGCCTTCTATTTGCTCTCTTACTTAGCTCCTTTCTTGACTAATACTCTCTAACTCTGTTGTGGATATCTGCATGCTGTGAACGTGTTGCTCTGATTGGTTAGTAAATAAAGTGCTGATTGGCTAGTAGCCAGGTAGGAAGTATAATCTGGACAAAGAGAGAGGAGAATTCTGGGAAAAGGAGGGCTGAGTCAGGAGACACTGCCAGCAGCCACCATGAGAAGCAAGATGTGAAGGCAGAACTGGGAAAAGGTACCAAGCCATGGGGCTAAACATAAATAAGAATTATGGGTTAATTTAACTGTAAGAATTAGTCAGTAATAAGCTTGAGCAAATGGCCATACAGTTCTCAAATAATATAAGCCTCTGTGTGTTTACTTGGGCCCTCCCTAGTGGCTCCAGGACTGGCAGATGAGAGAGATTTGTCCTTACCACCAGAAGGCTAGGGCACAGGAAAACTCTAGCTACATATCTCTTTCTGCTGTTACCTCTAAGACTACCTTAATTCCCTCATCTTAGTTCTTCCCCATCTTGGTCTTTTTCATCTTGTTCTTATCCATCTAGTTCTTTTCCATCTGGCTCATCCTCATCTTCCATCTAGTCCGTCTAGTTTTCTAATGTACTTCTCCTCCAATCTAATTCTCTTCCAATTTAGTTCTTCCCAATCTGTTTGTTCCCCTCCAGTTCTTGCCCATCTAGTTCTTCCATTCTCTATTTTCTTCTCTGTTTTTGCTCTGAAAATAAAGCTGCCTTTTATCCCTTTGGCCCTTATCCCTCCAAGCTATCTCTGCTACTGCCATTTCTGGCAGGGCGGGGCAAGTGTGCTTAGTCACTAGGCAACTTGGCTAGGTAACTTCCATCACAGCTAGATGTACCTGTAAGTAGGAACCCTTCAGTTCTGAGTTAATTGCTAAGGGTGGAGTTAAACCTAGAAATACAACTTTGGAAAGGAGAACATTAAGCTTAATTAGCATATCCACCAGTGTGGGGCGTTTACCCACCACCCCCACAGTTCCCCAGAGTTTTCTTGAGTGCAAGCAGCAGGAAATATTAGATAGAAGGATTTATTGTGGAGAATCTTGTGGAGATAAACAGATAGAAAATAAAGGATAGCCTCGAGAGGGCCTGGAACCTATTCCAACGGGCTCCGACTGTCTCTGCCCCAGGGTTTTTGTAGAGGCGCCAAGGGGTGGAGCAAAAGACCTCCTCTCCCAGCACAGCCAAGTGCAGACCATCCCAGACACCTGCACTCACTCAGGCCCGTGGTCTAATCATCCTCTATTCGGACCTGCTGGGTAAATCCACGAGGAACCCGAGAACGGGCTCTCAACACACCAGGCCTTCTCAAACAGATAGTCTGGATGCTTAAGTCTGTTTTTAGAGAATCTGTGAAGTATCTCAGATAAGGCATTTTTGTCCATTCAGGAATGGTCCCGGCTGGATGCTTCTAATGACAATAATTACAGAAAGGCCTGAGATTAGCGATCCTGGCTGTGTTACTGCACAGAAGTTTTTCTAAATATTCAATTAGTAGAAGGTAAGTTGTGACCAATGAATGTCAGAATATCTACAATAGCACATGAGAAATTCATGGCAGGAAACAGCTAATAATCAAAGACTAGTATCACCAAGACTCCTTGACCCTTGGCTTGACCTCTGGAATGCCATTGGCTTCATCCAGGTATTAGCTTGTCATAATCAGCTGAAATACTACTTCATGTAATTGTGACTTGCAGCAAGTCTTGCTCTTCCTGGTACATAGAGGAGCAATTCATGTTGTGTGCTGATTTTACATGCTGCTACTTTCTAGATAGTATTCATTATATTGAAGAATTTTCACAATGAATATTTAGGATCTCATTTACAAGTACAACATCATTAGCACATAGACATAATTTGACTCCCATTCCTTTCTACTGACTTGAAACTCTAGAAGTATCCAAAGTGTCCTGCTCTTATTCCAGGGAAATGATTATCTTCCATCCTTTGTTGTTTCAAAGGAAAGGTTCTCAGTTTTTCTCCTTTGATTTAATTCTTGCCATTTTTTTTGATATTTTCCTCCATCCTGTTACATTATTTTCCTTTTATACTGAGTGTTTTAGGGATACTGAAGATTTCCAGAAGTATTTTCTTCATCTAGTGTGATGAAGAATAATTTCTGCCCTTATCTATTAAAGCAATTTATTATACTCACTGATTTATGTATGGTACAACTTTTTTTTTTGCTGCCAAAGTGTGTTAGTTGGGGTTTCTATTGATAGGAAGAGACACAATTAACATAGCAACTCTTAAAAATGAAAGCATTTAATTGGGACTAGCTTACAATTTCAGAGGATTAGTCCATTATTATCATGACAGGACATGGTAGTATGCAGTAGAAATGGTGCTGGAGAAGGAACTGAGAGATGAAGAGTTTCAAGTTTGCCTAGCTGGGTTTTGGTCTTGCTTTGGTCCAGTATTTCTTCAGTATCCCCCATTTCCTCCATTTTTGCAATGCTAACATATATCCTGAATCATTATAAGATGGAAGAATATGACCTGCCTTTTTTATTTTATTTTATATAGAATTACAGTTAAGAGAATGCATTAGTCTCTCAAAAGACTTGGAACTTTGGACTTTAAAACATTGTTGAAACTATGATGGGGACTTTTGAAGTTGGACTAAGTGCATATTGCATTGTATTATGGTTACAATCATTTGTGGGGCCATGGAGAGGAATGTGGTAATTTGAATAGGAATGATTCCCCCTCAGTGGACTCATGTGTTTGAATACTTGGCCATAAGGAGTGGCACTATGAGCAGGTATGGTCTTTTTGGAGAAGCGGGAGGCATGTGTCACTATGGAGGAAGGCTTTGAAGTCTCATATACACTCAAGTCATGCACAGTGACACAGCTTTTTCTGCTGCCCTCAGATCAAGATATAGAATTCTCAGTTCCTTCTCCAGTACCATTTCTATCTGCACACCCCCATGATGATACTGGACTAAACTTATGAACTTGTAAGTCAGCTCCATTTAAATGTTTTCCTTTATAAGAATTGCCATGGTAATGGTGTCTCTTCATACCAATAGAAACTCTAAATAAGACAATCCTCTATCAAACTAGGAGTTAATAATTATCTTTTCCCATTATGTAAGCTTCTACATTCTCTGAATGATGGTGTGCTTTTCTTAGAGAAGATTTTCAGTGTCATGGGAACCTATTTATAAATTATTGTGTTTTTTTAAAGTAAACTTCATTATTTTCATTTTTCTTTATTAAGAAATTTTCTACTCACTTCACATATCACCCACAGATCTCACCTCTTCCCTGCTCTCACCACCTGATTGGCAAATATCTGAGCAGAGTAAGGTTAGGTGGAAAAACCAAACTAAGGACCTGGAAGAACAGTGATGTCTGGGGAGAAACCAGCCAGCCACCAAGGGAACAAGAGATACTAGAGGACAGGTAAAGCCACAAGCACAAGCCATGTGGTAAAACATAGATTAATAGAAATGGGTTAATTTAAATGTAAGAGCTAGTCACAAGCCTCTGAGTGGTTATTTGCAACCAGGCAGTTGGGACAGGAAAACTCTGCCTACATGAAATTGTTTATCAGCTCTAGGAAGTGTTCCACGAAATCTGAATATCTTAAGTATTTATTCAGATTACCTGCAAAGATGAATATTCTGACTTTCTCTTATTTACTTGTATTTGTCCTTCACTTGCCTTGTTTATCTACCAGAAATTCCAACCCTTGGTTACTTGGCATGGTGAAAGGTTTTTTGATTACCATTGTCTTGGTTATGATGCCTTTAGGAATATTTTTCTCCATTAGCATGACGTTTGACTATAGGTCTGCCATACATAGCCTTCAATATATTGAGATATGTTCCAATCTTAATCTGTAATCCCTCTTGGGCTTTAAATACAAATGGATGCTGGATTTCCATACCTATTGACACAATCATGAAATTTTTAATCATGAGATCATTGTGTGGTGAATTATATTTATTGATTGATCCATGTTGAAGCATTCCCGCATGTTCAATTAAAATTGACTTGACAAGGATGAGTTACATT
This sequence comes from Peromyscus eremicus, assembly GCF_949786415.1. Lineage (NCBI taxonomy): Eukaryota > Metazoa > Chordata > Mammalia > Rodentia > Cricetidae > Peromyscus > Peromyscus eremicus. The sequence goes on along the minus strand of NC_081416.1, from coordinate 184,834,348 downwards.
TTTGATGTGTTATTGAAATATGTTAAAAGGTGTTTTACTATATTATTTGCCTATGTTCACCAGAAAAATAAATCCACAATTTTCTTTTCACTGTGTATCTTTCTGGTTTTGCATCTAGATAAAGGCCTCAAGTGGAGGGATTGGGACATGAACACACCTGCAAAACATTCAACCTACAGTTGGACCTGCATCCAGAATTTTCTGGGACCAGAGCCTAACAAAATCATCATCAAGAGATAAGAGAGACTTCATTCTGCAAGTTATGGGAGCATATGCAGAATCCCAAAGCAGAACATTAGGCAGAACTTGAGGAGTCCTGTGAAAAAGGGGGAGGAAGAATGGGAGAAATCAAGGAATCTGGGACACCAAGGAAACGTGGCCCACAGAATCAATTGACCTGAACTCACATAGGCTCACAGGGATCAGGGAACCTGTACAAGTCTAACCTAGATCTCCACATATTTGTTATGGCTGAGTAGCATGGTGTTCTTATGGGATTCCTAACAGTAGTTGCAGAGACTGTCAGTGATTCTTTTGCCTACTCGTGGGACCATTTTTCTCCTACTGGATTGCCTCATCTGGACTTAATGTGATGGTACATGTCTGATCTTATTGTAACATGTATAACCATGTTTGGTTGATGTCCCTGGGAAACCTGCTCTTTTCTGAGGAAAGACAGAGGGGGAGCAGATCTGGGGAAGAGGGGCACTGGAGTGGAGAGACAGAGGGAGTGGAGGGATCAAAAATTATAGTCAGATGTAATATATGAGAGAAGAATAAGAAAGTCTTACATATAGATAAAGGTAATATATAAACAGCTACAGCTTTGTGAGTTTTCTGTGAAGCAATGGCCAGGTCTGCTACTCTGAAGTCAAGAGGAGGAGACACTGTACATAAGCAAAACCATTGCATTGACTCTCACTGGGACCAACTATTCCATATTTTAACAGAGACAAGCACATAAACAAAAAGCATTTTAAACAAAGGGATACCTATGTGAATTCACCTATGTGAATCTGCAATCAAAACAAAAATTTGGATTTTTAGAGACTTGGGATATTTTAAGTAGAACTATTTCTGTTTTTTTTTTTTTTTATCAAGAATTGTTCTACATTTGCTTCCATGTTACAATACCTTGAGCAAAATTAAAAATATGCATACAGTATTTTCTAACAAACTCAATCTCAAATTTGTATCAATATACATAATTTATATACAATATACAAAAGTTCAATGCAATGCAAAATATTTTAAACTAGTAGTTGTTTTATGAAAGTAGATTCAATAATCTTCCTTTTTATCTTATCATGTGTATATAAATCAATCTCAAATATGTAGCAATATACATAATTTATATATAATATACAAAAATCCAATCCAATGGAAAATATTTAAAACTAGTTATTGCCTTTTAAAAGTAGATTCAATAATCTACCTTTTTATCTATATCATATCTATATGCACCTCTTTCGTTTAGAGTAGATTCAATAATCTATCCTTTATTCTATCATTTCTATATTTTTTCAGAGTAGAATCAATAATGTACCTCTTATCTATATCCTCCTTTTTCTTTTTTTCAAACAAGAACTTTAAATCTGATCTCCTTTGTTTAGACTTTTTCCTGACCATTAATAATAACAACTTGTAACCAAACATCCTAAACAATGACAATTATCCAAAACCCATTGAAAGAACAAAAACCACCCACTCCAACTCTTGGAAATGTGGGTATCATGTTCTTAAATTACTTCCTGCTGGTTGGGGGTTTAGGCATCTTTAGGGGATCCTGAAAAGAAAAAAATTTGGGTTAATTGTCAAGTCCTGGGAGAGGTAGCTATATCATTTGTTGTCCAGTCTCTACATAATACAAAAGTGTAGGGCTTTTCTCAAGTCCTTGCTCGAGTAATCTGTGAGGCTTGATCATCACAGCTAGCCATCTTGAAATTGTCCTGAGCAGTTTGTAGTCTAAAGCTGATCTTTGGGTGATGTTTGTCAGCTTAGTGGTATTATTATTATTGTCCATGTGGAATCATCATTTTGGGGCCCCATCATCTTTCTGGAGACTTCAAATTTGCTGTTAGGTGTGGTCATGATTCTCTACATAAAACTGATAGAGACTCCCACACAAAACTTGTATAGGCAGCTAAATAAAGACTTTTTTCTAAAATGAGTTAGTACTCTATAGGACCATTAAGTTAATCATCATGATGAAAGTTTATATATATATAAATATAAATTTATATATATATAAATATAAATATAAATATAAATAATATATATATATTATAAATTTTGATATATAATTTATACCTTAAGAAAAGTTTTAAAGAAGCAAAATAGAACCAAAGAGTTATGACATTAGTGGCAATAGAATAGTCCCTTAATTTTGGTTTTCTTCTATCCCATATCAGATGGCTCTTCTCTCGTAACACAGAGATTTTGTATTTTCATTTTCACAAACATACTTGGGTTTAGAGGAGAGAGCTATTCTCCAACTCCAAAGCCAGCTTTAATTTTTAATTGAACTGGGACTATATGAAGACCATTTGTGTTATGTGACTGTAGAGAAGAACAGAAACAAACATTTAGGAAGACTTATAAAATATTGTTCGGTTCGATATGTGATATACCAATAGGTCAATTTACTCATTTTTGGGACATTTATTCTGGATGATTTGTCCTTTTTTTATTAAATGTCTCATTTGTCCAGTGTTCTTCAAATTTCTTAGCCTTCATACTTCTGAAAGACAAAGCAAAAAATTCTTCCCCAACCCTAACTTTGGGGAAGTTCCCTTTTGGCAAGTTATATCTGATTAAATGAAAATCATTTGTTAGTTGTATAAGTTAATTTAAAATTGATTGTCATGCTGGTTGATGAACTATCACCTCTTCTAATCAAGAGGTCTCTCTTGTTCAAATCAAACCTTTATCAATATTGATGGTGTCCATAGTTTTTCTTCTCCTGTAGAAACAAAAGGAAAACCTTATATCCAACCTAAGTCATATCCTGGTTTCTGTTCTGAGGTCAGCACATCTTTAAAGTATATAGGCTGATTTAATTCTATAGGTTTTTCTATTATCCAATGTCTCTCCACAACTGTTTTTCCTTTTCCATTAGCATTTGGAAAATTCAAAGTTAATAGAACATTATGTAACCCATCTCTGGGGGTTTTTGTTATCCCTTTCTGTTTATTTAGCATATCCTTTAGAGTTCAATTTGACCTTTCAATGACTGCTTGACCTGTAGGATTATGGTGTATACCTGTAATATTCCTTATATTGTAAGGAGCAAAAAACAGCTTTATTTTACCAGAGACATATGCTGGAGCATTGTCAGTTTTAATTTGTGCAGGTTTACCCATGACATCCATAAATTCTAGCAAATGTGTAATTATAAAATCAGCTTTTTCTGAACTCAGAGCAGTTGCCCATTGAAATCCTGAATAAGTATCAATAGTTTGGCATACATATTTCAATTTTCCAAACTCTGCAAAGTGAAACCCATCCATCTGCCTGATTTCATTCCTCTGAGTACCCTTTGGGTTACATCCTGCTAGTAGTAGAGTCTGATTATAAAAAGAACAAGTAGGACATTACCTTATAATTTCCTTGGCTTGTTGCCAGGTTATGAAAATCTTTTTTTAAACCCTTACTATTGATATGATGTTTTTATGAAATTCTGAAGCCTCCAGCACAGTTTTTATCAATAGTTTATCAATCTTACCTTATAACAGAGGGCCTGGCAGAGACATATGGGAATAGATGTGAGTTATATATAAGGGATGCTTCCTATTTATGATTAACTTGTAACTGAATAAATAACAATGTTAATTCTGACTCATCAGGGATAAAATCTGCAGTCTCAATATGTAAGACCACTCTTTCAGCATACTGAGAGTCAGTAACTATTTTGAGAGTTTCCAAAATATCTATTAATGCCATCAGAATAACATACAATTCTGATTTTTCAACCAAATTATAAAAACTTTGAACCACTTTACTTAAATTTCCTAATTTGTAACCTGCCTTTCTTGTTTGTATGCATCTGTATAAAATATATGGGCTCCAGATATGGGTTTTTACTGAACAATACGAGGCAGAATCCAATCATCTCTCTTTATAAGTTGAATTCTATCACTTTTGAGATATTTGCTGTTAATCTCTCAAAAAAATTTACTGCAAACTCTTTACCAAGGTTCACTTTCTGCCCATAATTTGTCAATGTCATCCTTAGTTAAAGTTACTACAATTTCTGCTGGGTCTATTCCTGCTAATTTATTAAGTCTCAATTTTCCTTTTAAAATCAAGTCAAAGATCTATTCCACATAAGTTTTTAATTTTTTACTCTGTTTATTTAGAAATATCCATTCCAACATAATATCTTCCCTCTGTATTAAAATTCCTGTAGGAGAATGCTTATAAAGTGGATTAATCAAAATGCTATCAAGCTTTGGATCCACATGATTCACATGTCCTTTCTGTAATTTCTTTTCCACCAAGGCCAATTTTCTCTTAGCTTTAGAGGATGGTATGAAATGTCATTCTGTATGCTGTGAATGTGTGTTGCTCTGATTGATTGATAAATAAAATGTGGAATGGCCTGTAGCCAGGCAGGAAGTATAGGCAAGATAAGCAGCCAAGAAGAATTCTAGGGAGAGGAAGGCTGAGTCAGGAATTGCCAGCTGTAGCTGGAGTTTTCCTGTGTCCACCCAGCTCCTGCAGCTGCTCAGACCCAAGTAAACACATGGAGACTTATGTTACTTATAAACTGTATGACTGTAGCAGGCTTCTTGTTATCTAGTTTTTATATCTTAAATTAACCCATTTCTATAAATCTATACCTTGCCACATGGCTCATGGCTTACCAGTATCTTTATATCTTACTTCTCATGGCAGCAGTGGCTGTCAGCATCTCCTGACTCAGCCTTCCACTTTCAGAATTCTCCTCTCCGTTTATCTCACATATACTATACTTCCTGCCTGGCTATTGGCCAATCAGTGTTTTATTTATTAACCAATCAGAGCAACATATTCACAGCATACAGAGCAAAAGATATCTACAGCAGCCAGGCAGACACAGAGGCAGCAAGAAATCATGGCAGAACTGAGAAAATGTATCAAGTGACATGGCTGAAATAGATAAGAATTACGGGTTAAATTAAACATAAGAGCTAGTCAGCAATAATTCTGAGCTAATGACCAAGCAGTTATAATTAATATAAGCCTCTGTGTGCTTACTTGGGGGGTGCAAGTGGGAGAGATTTTTCCTGACAACCAGCCAGCTGAGACACAGGAAAACTTCCAGCTACAATTGGTGCCTCACTTTTGGGCATTGATTCACATAGACCTAAGAAAGCTTAAAGATTCTGAATGCTCAGAAATGGAGTCATACTTGGTTTTCTAGTCTCATAGTCTCATGCTAGCAGCAGTGCAGACTCATCTCCCAGCAGCTGCCTACAAGATGGAGCTGGCTGCCATTCACCATGAGCTAAGCAGCATGGCTGCTGGCTGTGGATTCCTGCCACAGAACACAGAGGCATCTCCATACTGCACAGTGTAGTGCATGGTGGATTTAGCCATTACTAATACAGACAAAACAAAGAGGTTTCTGGTGTTGGTGTCTTTCAAAGATCAGCAGTTGTTGTGCCCAGTCTTGTACAATCTGGATGGTCAATGACTGTTTTTTTATAATAATACCTCCTAATATATCTCTCAGAAACATGTGTTAGTTTGTGGTTTGTATGTGAGGTCAGAGGAATGGTAATCTGTGTATTCCACTGTTTAATAGTTCACAGCCCCATAAATTCATAGCTATATTAGCCACATATGGCTTTAATTTTCCTCTCTGTGCTTCTGGCTCCATACATTGGACCCATCTTGTGCTCTGTTTTATTTGAGATAATGTTCCAACCCCTCACAGCTGAACACTTACCTCCTGAAGAGGTAATGTCAAAATTTGTTGCAATTATTGTGATGTCTGCACCTGTGTCTACAAGACCTTCCAAGAGAATGTCCTTTATTGGTATTTTTAATTTTGGTCTTTGTTCATTAGTAGAATTTTGACAAAAATTCGCTTTATGGTTTCTCCTGAATTTCCTGTTCTTTCCGATATAGCTGTTCTATCACCCTGAGAAGTATGGGTTTTTACAATAGGCATTTGGTTAATTAATTGTTCCTAGAAGGGGTTTCTTCTATGATGGCAGGAAAGGACTGAACTGAATCTGTAGTGGTTAATGGATGAGGCCCCTCAGGGAGTTTTCAGATGGCAGAGGCAAAGGATTACCTTGTCTGTTCCTTGTTGATATACATTCATTACTCCAATGTTTACTTTTACCACACCTTCTGCATAATCCAGAAGGGAGGGTTATTCTTTTGCCATTGTTCCTTAAATAAACATTGTCTCTATGAATGCCCTGTTTACAATTCCTTTTCAGGTTACCTTATTTATCACAATTAAAGCATCTGACATTATTTTTCTTCAAAGCTTTTGAAATCACTTCTCCTATGCACATATAGTCATGGTCATGAGACTCAATATTAATTGTGTCCCTGACCCAATCCTACAAGGAGGCTGATCATGCCTTTAACGGCCTGATTACACTCTTGCATACTGCATTCATGTTCTCAAAAGCCAAAGATTCAATTATTACTTGTCTAGCTTCTGAATTTGGTACTATTCTATTTACTGCTGAAGAGAGCCTCTGCAAGAAAACCATGAAGGAGTCTTTGAGGTCCTGTATAACTTTTGTAAATAATTTAATTTTCTTCCCTGCTTCCTTAATTCTGACCCACACATTCATGACTGCCATGCAGCATAGAATGGGGGTTTGGTTATTATGTAAACATTCTCTTTGTATATCAGCATAATCACCTACTTCAAGAGGTTGATCCTGGAAAATTTCCACACCTCCAGTCCTACATCATTGTTCTATAGTTTTAGCCTCCTCTTTCTACCATGTTCTCCACTGTAATTGTGGTCTGGCCTCTAGGATGGCTATAACTAATTCTTTCAAGTTTTGAGGCATAATTCTATTACAAGTTGACCATGAATTTAACATCTGCTTTACAAATGGAGAATGCATGCCATGATACTGTAGCTTCTTTAAATCTCCTTAAATCTAACATTTCCACTGGTGTCCAGTAAACTCATATACACCCTTGTACATTTGAGAGTTCCTGTCAGGTTAGTGGATAGATTAAGTTTGGTTGTTTGAAAACAGGATATTTCTCTGTAACTGTATAATGCAATCATGTGATAGGTTCACCTTCAAATTCTTCTGTCTGGGTTTGAATTTCTCTATAATTCATTTGAACAAGTTTTTAAAAACTCACTCCTGAGATAGGTTCACCTTTAAATTCTTCTATCTGGGCCTGAATTTCTTTATAATTCATTTGAACAGGTTTTATGAAGCTTTTGTTTTGGCACTCAAATTACCAACATTTTTAATGTTATAATAAAAATGAGCAAACAAATAATACTCATAATTATTTTTACATATATCCCATCAACATTAACTATTCTCTCATTTAATTGTTCCTTTTTCAGACTGCCTAATGGGTTTTCAAACAGAGACTAAATTCCTACCATTGTACAAATGTTTTCCACTTTTTAATGTGGAAGAAAAAAAACTCTTTTCACTGATGTTTCCCTTTTAGATATCTTAATTGACTTACCAAGTCTGTTGCCTGCATACAACAGTAGAAGTCTGAGGAAATTTCAAGGCAGCTACTTAGTGTGACAGCAGTCCAAGATGGAAATTCAGACAGAGCCCACCACCAACCAGGAGAAAAGAAAGTGAAAGAGACTCCTCTGGCCCATGTGGGATGAAGATCCAGCTACATGCAGCTCCAGTCTGAGCAGGTGCAGCATGGGCCTGAGCCACAGGGCTTGTGAGGCCACAGCAACTTTTTATTGAATTCTTGCCACAATTGTTTTAGCACCAGTTGTAGATGAATTGCTAAATGGTCTTATTAATAAAAACTTGGAGCCAGAAATTGGGGTTAAAGCCTGAGAGAGGTCAGAGTAATAGGAAAAGCCACAGCTAACCTCACCTCACCAACTCTACAACTTCCAAAGCAAGCTACTTTCTGTCTACCCATACCTATATGCTTTTCTTTTTTTTTTTTTCGAGACAGGGTTTCTCTGTGTAGCTTTGCGCCTTTCCTGGAACTCACTTGGTAGCCCAGGCTGGCCTCGAACTCACAGAGATCCGCCTGGCTCTGCCTCCCGAGTGCTGGGATTAAAGGCGTGCGCCACCACCGCCCGGCCCTATATGCTTTTCTGTTCTGTTCTCTCATTTGCTCTCTCAGCCCAGATACATCACTTCCTGTCTGTCTGTACAGATGTCCAGACCTCTATGGTTAGTGCTGGGATTAAAGGCATGTATCACCATGCTGGGCTCTGTTCCCAGTGTGTCCTTGTATTCACAGAGAACCAGACAGAGCCCTGCCTCCCAAGTGATAGGATTGAAGGCCTGTGCTTTCATTACCTAACTTCTATATAGTGACTGGCTTTTTCCTGTGATCTCCACATGTTTTATTGGGAGACACTGTATATTGAGGGACACAATACATCACCACAGTGGAACCAATGTTCAAGGAATAAAGTGTTTCATGACAGTATGTTGATTCAGTGATTCATAGTGGATAAAAGAATATTGCAGAAAGTCAAAGTTCAGATTCCATCAGGAAACTTGATTTCTTCATTGACATAAAGTTAATCATTTAGAAATCAATTCAACAGAACCATTATTTTAATCAGAAAAAGACAGAAAGTATTTAGAGTCATCCATGGACATAATATATTCATTCAGACATACATTTGTGGAATCAAGAATATGCGGTGACTCATGGAACCCTGGAAGGCAAAACAATTGATAGTCTCTTGTGTTCCCCAAAATATTATGAACCCTAACAAACTTATCTGGGGTCAAAGAACAGAACAGCCACTAGATATAGAGGCTAGAAAATGGTGACATGCATGCCTTTAATCCTAGCATTACAGAGGCAGAGATCCGTCTGGATCTCTGTGAGTTCAAAGCCACACTGGAAACAGCAAGGTGTGGTAACAAGAGACTTTAATCCCAGGAAGTGATAGCAGAAAGCAGAAAGGTATATAAGGTGTGAAAACCAGGAACTAGATCCTGGTTAAGCTTTTAGGCTTTTGAACAGCAGTTCAGCAGAGATTCATTTGGATGAGGACACAGAGGCTTCCAGTGTGAGGAAACAGCATCAGCTGAGGTATTGGTGAGGTGAGGTGGCTGTAGCTTGTTTTGCTTCTCTGATGTTCCAGTGTTCACCCCAATACCTGGCCCCAGGTTTGTTTTCATTAATAGGAACTTTTAAGATTCGTGCTACAGTCTCTAGTCTACAGAGCATCACACCTGTGACTAGGTCAGGCCTGTCATGGGCCTTTTTTGATCCTTTTCCCTTTCATCTACTATTGCTTCATCTGGTTTCACATGTTTGTATCATCATAAATGGCTTTCTCAAAAGAAGTTTCTTGGTTCACATTGGGGACCAAATCCAACAAGAGAATTTCATGCCTTGGGACAGTTCTCTATGATCTTGAATGAAGTCATACTGCCTGTGGCTGGAGAAGATCATAAAAAAAAAATTTATCATCTGCCTTGTGATTGTTAATGTGGGGCCTGAGATTGAAAGCCCAAGGGAGGAAATTACTGGATAATTCCACAGGGGAGGGAAGAGTCTTGTCAGGAAGAACTTGGGATGATTCAAGGGATAGCTCCAGTCACCAAGGTAATTCTAAACAAACATGCACTCACATATGAGCTGTGCACATCTACACTGGATGCTTGGAGCTCATGCTAAAATGCTCATGTCTGGCCAGATACATTGTTAATATGCTGTTCTGTTGGATTTTTATCTCTTGTTTTCTGCAGATTCCTATTCTTGTGTGCTCCTACTACAGCAGTGAGTGCTTAGTCAGAATGAATTACAGTTTAACTGGTGGAGGAAATGTGGTTATTACTGTTTTTTTTCCTGTATATGCTATCTATCCACTCAACAAAACAATTGATTGGTGGATGACTAAATTTAACAGAGATTTTATGGTTGAGTACGTCTTTTTTTCATTTATTCATTACCTAAATTTGGCATTCATATGCTTTGGGGAAGTATGGATTCCAACATCATTATTCCTCTTTTCCATTCCTAGATCTCTTTAGTGGTGCTGTCTTCTTAGTGACTCATCTTGTGCTTTCAAGGGGGTAATGGTAATTTTGGTTTTATTCATTTTCTTTTCCACAGTAGACACTGTGAATATCCCCCATATTCTCAGCTAAGCCTCTAACTCCTCAGGATTTGTATGTTTTCAATATTAGCTCTACTATAGATGGATTAGATAATAAATGTGTGATAGAGTATTTGGTGGGATTCTAGAAGTCTGGCTGTGCTCCTGTGAGAAGAAATGAATGCCACTGAAGTTAATGATTAACGATTTTGCTGTGTGTGAGTGACAAGCATTATCTGGTTTTGCTGCTCAAGATTTGGGAGTAGGGATGTCAGAAATAGACATGCAGACCAACTTTCTGCTTTAGAAATGCCTTCATCTGTCTCAGATTATTTTATCTGACCTCTCATATTTGTATTATCTGATAACTTAGATACTTAACTGTTTGCTCCATGAAAATACAGTGTATACTTCTTCATTGTTATGAATGTGTTTCTGTGTGTCCCTTAATTGTGATGAGACCTCTGATTACTGCTTTAAGTTATTCTCAAAGACACAAGATTAAGACATAGTGTCAGACAAGTCTAATTGAGTATCTTAGGTCCCGCTAGAGAGAAACAATCATGTGTGTTAGGGTTTAAATGAAGTCAAGTGTGTTTTATCCCAGATTGACATGTTCATAGCTATAGGTAACCACACAATAAGTGTCTGAAAATGAAAAGGGCAGCTTGCTCTCAAGTCTGAACTCAACAATGGCAACATGAAAATACATATTCAAGAGTTAGGTTGGAGGCAATGGGTGGAAAGTCACCTAAAATAAACATGAGACAGGATGGATAATTATCAGTGTGGCGATACTGTTTCTGCTGAGCTGTGGCTGTGGAGAAAGTAATCAAATCAACGTGGAAGAGGAAAAAATGTTCAAGCATGGAATATCACTTTACATGAAGGGTATTGTAATAGGTTAATTCGAAATTGATACCATAAAGGCAGCAGGGGAAATTTAAAAATTGGCATCTAGATAAAATATTCTGTGGAAGAGTGTACTGGCTCCAGGGATCATTGCTTATTTCAAGTAAGGTTAAGAATCTCTATGGTCTACCAGACATTTGACCTCGTGTGCTGGAAGGAGATGCATCTGCTTTACATCAGATGATGTCCCTATTCTTCCCTGTTCCCCCCTTCTCCTCTGCTCTCCAATCTCAGCATCTCAGGCACCACTGTTTATCAGCCTAAGTCTCTCTTCAGCTTACATAGCAGCAACCCCATACCTGCAAAGGGACTGTAAAAATGTGTGTTCTTGGTGGCTGGGTTGTCTAATATGTAAATTAAGAGAGTGTTGTGTACGTTTGATTTAATATCTTACGTTTTTTGTTTTGTTTTGTTTTGTTTTTTTGAGACAGGGTTGATTTAATATCTTATGATGTTAAAAAAATAAAACTAAAATAAACTTGCAATTTTAAAAGCTACAAAAACCAATATGTTTGATTTAGACAACACATTTTCAAATTATGCTTTTCATGGAGAGTGAGGCACAGGCAACTATATACACTGCAAGGATCACAACTGCTTTCATGCTTTTGATAAACTTTTTACACAAGTATGGGAAAGTATGTATGTAATTAGAAAAGAGTATTGTTTTGTCCTTCTCCAGTTTAATTTCCTCATGTTCTGATGGTAGCACTGTATTTGTCTACATTGCCATAACTAAAAAAGATCATGAGTTTTGGGGCTAGCATTATTTTCTATTTTACTAGTCTTTGTGTGGACTAATTATCTAACTGGATTTTACTTTCTTGTTGAAAGATCATAAATAAATATTTGATAGGTACAGAATAATGTCTAATAGGTAAAAACATGTCTACCATCTGATTAAAGCAGATTAATCTACATAAGCACATGTTGATGCACATTATAGAATTTTTAATGCATGGTGGTTAATTTCCCTGCAAATTAATAATTACAGACAGTTTCTCTCCCTGTGTATGATTGTGCTTTTCTTTAACACTAACTTAGAAATAAGGCTGACTTAGTATGCCCAAGGTGCATTGCATCAGTTATATGTGCATTTATGTATTAATAACTTGAAACAATTCATGTACTAGATGAATATGAAAAGTCAGATTTTAAGATTTTTTTTCTAGTTTACTGTGGATATTCACCATTTTTCAGTCTTTTTCAAATCAAAGGACATAAATATCTGGTTACAGATTATTTGAAAATATTTTAGAATTTAAAGTTTATTTTAAATATTTACAATATTTCATTCTGAAGGTATAAAAAACAAGAACTTTTAATTCTACAAAGTCTATTTATCTTTTTTATTAAGGAATTTTTAATTCATTTTACATACCAACCACAAATTCCCCTCTTTTCCTTCAGCCTTCCACCTTCCTACCTACGCCCCATTCCCTCCTCCAACAAGGTAAGGCCTCCCATAGGAATTCAGCAGAGCCTGGTACATTCAATAGAGTGAGGTCTAAGACCCTTCCCCTGCATCAAGGCTGTGCAAGGTGTCCCACCATAGGTAGTATGTTCCCAAAAGCCAGCTCATGCACCATGGATGGATCCTGATCCTACTGCCAAGGGGCCCCTTAAGCAGATCAAGCTACACAACTGTTTAGCTTATGCAGAGAGCCTAGTCCAGTCCCATGGAGGCTTCACAGCTGTTGGTCTAAAGTTCATGAGTCCCTACCAGTTCTGCTTGTTTGTCTCTGTAGGTTTCCCTATCATGATCTTGATGCCCCTTGTTCATAGAATCCCTCTTCTCTCTTCGAATGGACTTCTGGAGCTCAGCTGGTGCTTGGCTCTGTATCTCTGCATCTGCTTCCATCAGTTACTGGATGAAGGCTCTTTGATGACAGTTAGGGTATTCACCAATTTGCTTATCTTTTATTCTTGTTCATCTTTGATCATGAATCCGTCATCTAAAATAACAGGGGGAAAATCATGTTAACTAAATTACAACATTTTCCTTCCATAATAATTCATACTCTTAACGATTGGGTTTTCTCTAAAAATAAAAAGATTAGGTGAATATCAAGTTGTACACTGAGTTACCTTCATCCAGAAGAATGAATATTTATTGAATCTCTTTTGCTATAGAGTGCAAGTGATGTGAGGCTGGAAACACTTAGCAACCCACACAGGATGTCGATCCTTTCCCACTTTTCCTGCTGACCAGTCTATGAATTCTGACACCATTGTCACATTTCTTAAAATATTAATATTTATCAATTTTCAAAACTATATTTTCAGTAATGACACATCTTTTCTGTTTAATCCTCAGTTATTTGCACAGGTTTCTTTAAGCTTTGAATTGCCATAGTTCTCAGTAATCTTATACAAGCTCATAAAAATTTAAGCAACTTTTGAATATATTTATAATCATGACATCAATATCTATTTATGGGGTAAAGGATGATAATTCATCATATGTAAACATGTACAATGATTAAATTATGGAGTTTAATATGTCCTCCTTTCAAATTTAATCATAATAATTATACATTTTCTGGCAAGCTATGAACCATGTACTATCCAAACCAAGTATGTTGCTGGATTTTTGTGGTGGTACACACCTATAATCTGATCATTTGTTTGGCACAGACAAATTTTCAAGGCATGCTTGGTTTATAGCGAAAGTTTAAGAAAACCCAAAGAAATACTTATATATTTAACAATAGCATTCTTTTAGAAAAATCTTTCTTGATACTCTTAAGTACAAAAAATACTTTGTAAGTAGACCTAATTAAACAACACAGTTTGTGAATACCTTTTAATAAAAATTTTATTTTTAATAATTTGGGGGGAAGATATAAATTCCTATGTAGTTGCTCACAGTGTATTTGTATCTTGTTTTCAAGGAGAACATAATGTAAAGCTCCACATCTGTGTGCTTACAGTGGAACAGAGAAACGTTCTCCCATATTTTGCAGTGATGTGTACATAATGCATAGAATCATAAAGGAGTCCTTATTTACATCATCTGATCTCTATAGTTTTTTAAAGCTTTTAAACTAATATGTTTTGTGTTGAAACTATCTTCTCAAGATTTTGAGAATCAAAGGCCATTGGTTTGTATAAAATAAAGTTTCTGGGACAGAACGCTGACATTTTGAGGACATTCTGAAGGTATTGTTTCATGTGGGTGTGCTATTGAAGGCTGCTATATGCATAGTGGACAAACAGTAATTTCTGTAAACTCATCAGCTATCTAGAGGATTAGAAATGCACTAGGTGTGTTCAATATAAAGGTGGAGTTGAATTATGATGTTCGATTTTAGAATTTCTATATTTAGGTCTTTTGTTCCATTACTTGTCTATTTCTGAAAATGGGGAATTGAAGTCACTCACCATCTCTGTTTTGGGGTTGATCTGTGCTTTTGAATGTAATACTTCATTGAGGAAGTTGGGGACTCCTATGTGTAATGTGTACATGATTAGAATGTAATGCCCTATTGTTGGATTTTTTCCTTTAATGAGGAGAAAGTATGCTTCACTGTTTTTTTCTGAGTAGGTTTTGCTTGATGTCTTAGTTGTCACACCTTAAGAGAGTTATGCACGCTAAGTTTTTACTTGCATTTGCTTGGGATCCTTTTTTCACCCTTAACTCTAATTTGAGGTCTATCATGGTTGTGAATTGTGTTTCTTGGAGACAGAAAAATCCTGAGTATTGTTTTCTCATTCAATCTATTTGTGTTGTCCATGCTATCATAAATATTGAATTACTATTGGATGGTATGTATTACTTCCTGTCATTTTTTTGTTGTTGTTTTTAATTGTTCTATTAGATGTGTATTATTCAGTGTTCTAGAGTTGTTCATTGTTCTCTGCCGTCTTGCATATATTTAGCCTTTTCTTCAGACCTAACTATTCCTTCCTGTTTCCTTTGCAGAACTGGTTTAGTGGTGATAATTTCCTTCAACCTCTTTTATCATGAAAAAATTACCTTTCCCTTTTAATATGACTGACAGTTTTGCTGTTTATATTAGTCTGGTGGAGCACTGGTGCTGTTTCATGACTTGTAGTACATTCATCTCTTCTGGCTTTCTAGTCTCTACTGAAAGAATCTGCTGATATTCTGATGGGTCTCCCTTTAAATGTGACTTCATCTTTCTCATTTGCAGCTTTCTGCATCCTTTTGTGGCCCTGTATACTGTCACTACTATTTTATTACATTGTAAAGCTTTTTTGTGGTCCTCTATATTTGGAGTTCTGCAAAATCAAATAGATGCAACATATGCCTGTAGAATATTACAATGAAAAGCTAAATAATACACATTCTTTCTTGCAGTTCATGAGACTTTCTGCAAAATAGAGCACATATTAAGATAAAAGGAAGTCTCTGAAATACAGAAAAATTAAAATCACATCCTGCATTCTATCAGTCCTCCATGGACTAGATCAGGATAGAAACAACAAAAGAAAAGGTGAATGAAAACAAATTTATGGAAGTTAAGTTATAAAAACTGAAGCAAACTCAATTGAAGGAAGAAATAAAAAAGGAACTTGTAAAATTCTAAGAGTTGAGTGAAAATTAAATCACAACATACCAAAACCTGTGGGAAAACTGAAAATGGTCATAAGAGGAAAGTTTTATGGCACTGTGAACCCACATCAGAAAGTTTGAGAAATCACAAATTAATAACTTGATGAGACACCTGAAAGCCTTGAAAATATAAGAACAAATAGCAACTTATAAAGGCAAGTGGGAAGAGATCATCAAAATCAGGGCAGAAATGAATGACCTACAAATGAAAAAATCAATACTAAGAATGAATGAAACTAGAGATAAAAGACTGACAAAACTTGAGCCAATTAACAAAAACATAAACAATCAAAATTAATGAATTTTATAATAATAACTGTATTATTTTACATATTATAATAATTATAATAATAATAGCATAATAAGAACCACAATTAATAAAATTGGAGATGGAAAGGGAAACATTATAACAGACACTGAGGATATTTGGAGAATTGTAAAGAGACATTTAAAAGCGTATATGTTCCTCTGAATTTGATAAGTTTAAAGAAATAGATAAACTTCCAGATATACATATTTTCTACCAACATTAAATCAAGATGACATTATTAAGTTAAATAGACCCATAACATCCAGTGTGATCAAAACATTAATTAAAAATTTTCTAAGAAAAAAAACCCAAGATCAGATGGAGTCAGTGCAAAATTGTACAAAGCTTTCAAAGAAGATCTTACACTAATATATCAAAAAAGTAGAAGGAACTTACACTTTATGAAGGCAATATTACTCTGATTTCAAAAACATACGAAGACCCTACCAAAAAAGGAAAATTAATAGATTAATATCTGAAGAACATAGACACAAATAAAATGCTTGAAAACTAAATTCGAGAACACACCATAATGGTTATATGCCATAATCTTGTCTCATCCCAGACATGTTAGACTGGTTGAACATCCCTAAATTAATTAATGTAATCCACCATATGAACAGACTAAAGTACAGGAAAAATTGATCAGCTGATTAAATGGGTTAAAGGCCTCTGATAAAATCCAACACCATTTCATGATAAAAGTCCAGGAGAAAAGAGAGATACAGAGAATGTACCTTAGCACTATAAAAGTAACATATAATAAACCCATAGCCAGCATAAACAGAAATAAAAAACAACTGATTATGTTTCAATAAACTTCTGAAAAAGACAAGGATGTCCATCCCCACCACTTCTGTTTAACATAGGACTTGTATTCCTACCAAGAGAAAGAAGAGAAATAATAGAAACAGAGAGGTTACAGATAGGAAAAGAATCAAAGCATCTTTACTTGCAGATGATGTAGTGAAATACAAGAAAAGATCCTGAAGACTGTCTCAGAAATCTACACACTTCATGCAGACATTCAGTAGCACAGCAGGATACAAAAGCCTCACAGAAAATGTGATGGACAAATGCTAAACATACTGAGAAAGAAATCAAGAAACCAATCCCTCTAAAAATAACTCCCCAAATAAACTATCAGTGGATAAGTGTAACCAAGGCAGTGAAAGACAGATGCAATAAAATCTTCAATACAATGAAAGACTTTTAAAAAAGATACTGTTGTGTGGTATTCACTAGAGAAGTCTTCTCAGACACGGGTTTAAGCCAAATGAAGTCTTTATTAGCTGGACAGGACTGCACCAGGTATTGGGGATCACAGTGCAGCCCCAAGCCTTCTCCTGGTGAACTTTTAAGCACAAAACCATGTTTTCAATTGACACACTTAAGTAACAAGAACAATTTGTCAGAAGCAGAACCACAGGGGCAAAAAAACAAGGTTAGTAAATTTTGAGACTTTCTCAGGACTTTATGGATTTGATGGATGAGGCCTTTGCTTTAGTTTTGGTGGGTGGTGTTGTCTACATGGTGAGTTTTACGATCTGAATGGCACTTCCATCATGGAGTCAGTTGTTTTAAGGTCTGGAGGCCTACTAAATTCTGGGGCCCTGTTACAATACCAGATGATGAAAGACCTACTAAACTCATAGATTGGTAACATTAATTATTGTGACATGCCCATCCTACCAAAACCAATCTCCAGATTCAAGGAAAACCTCATCAAAATTTCCAGTGTCAGTTATCACAAAATTGAGGAATAATTTTAATTTTCCTGTGGAAGCTCAAAAGACTAAATATAGACAAAAGCAATCCTGACCATCAACAACACTGCAGAAGGAGTCAAAATCCCAGATTTCATGTTATATTTTAGAGCTATACCAATAAAAACAGAGTGGGAACGGCATAAAAACTGACTCATTGACCAATGGAATAGAATTGAGAATACATAAAGACATATATACCCACACTCATACAGTCACCTGATTTTTGTCAAAGAGAGAATAATACTACTGGTCAAAACATGGAAATTTTTTTAAGAAGTGCCAGCCATACTGAATCACTACTGAGTAGAATAAGGAAAATTTATTCCTGTATTTGCACCTATGCAAACTAAAATTCTGTGTATCAGGGACCTCAACATAAGACCCAACTATTCCAGGGTATTACTATTGCTCTTGTTTACCATCAAGAACTTAACGGTAAGGCCCCATTTCTGAAGAAAACATACTTGAGTGAATGAATATAGAAAAATCAAACTGAGAGGAACAGGAAGCTGCAACGTTGCTGGCTAGCTTTCATAATGCTAAAAGTTGCTTTGCACACTCCTAAAAACAAATGAGGACACAGGACCACAGATTTGGGGAAAGGGGAAACTTATTCACTGCTGGTGGGATTGAAAACTGGTGCAACAATTGAGTTTCTACTTTGGTAACTTTTCTTTCACATAACATCTTCTCAATTAAACTATTTGGGGATTCTAGTTACTGGGTATTTTAACTGTGTTAGGGACTCTGATACGATTCTTTAATTGAGGAAGAGTTTGCAAAGCACTTCCTTTTCTGCAAGTGTTCACTTGTCTAAGTACCTTCTCACTCAACTCCAAAGACTTTTTGAGATTACTGGAAAACCATTGTCAAGTCCTGTTTTGTTTCCTGTGACTTTTAATTTTACAAAAGTGAACAAAATATGTCTAGGCATGTTTCCCACTTTTATGTTCATGTTTTTGACATATTTTGAGTTGATTTTTACCATGGGGTGAGAAACTAGGGATAAATTTCAACTTTGTCTGTTATGGTCTAGTTGCCCCATAATCACATGGAAGAAAGTACTTGGTCCAGCTGACACAGTTGACATTTACTCCTCCTCCTCCTCCTCCTCCTCCTCCTCCTCCTCCTCCTCCTGAATCATTCTGTACACACAGATGCCATGCCTGCTTTCTTGTCTCATGAGTTTAAGAAGTTATTCATCTCCTTTTCTACAGAGTCTACCAACATGAAGAAAATAGCATTGCATATTCATGAATCACTAAAAGTATATAAAAGTATGGGAATGAACTTTGGCACACAAATCAAAGAATTATTTACAAAATACAACCCCAATAAAACAAAACTTTATGACTATTACATTTTTAATATGAAATGCCATAATATTCCCCCATGTGTGTGGAAATTTGGTCATTACAGAGTGCAAGTTCTTTTCTTTCCTAGTGACTATATTAAGAGAATGAGTAAATAGATCAGAAGGTAACACTCTGGCATTCCAAATGTGAGAACTGAGTTTACATCTGCAGATTGCAAATGGGGAGGAGGGCATTGCAGTGAACTTGTGTAAACCTGTTGCTCTTTTGGTAAAATGAGCGACAGAGGCAGGAGATTTCCTGCCATCCCATGAGCTACAAAAAGACATAGTATTAAATAAGGTGCATGATGATGATGCTCATATCAAGTTGTTTTTGATCTAGCATCCATTTGTGTACACACACCACACAGAGTAATAAGTATAAATATTACACAAACACTCATATAAAAATGAACTGTTATAGAAATGTCAACTGTTGTTCAGTCATGTTGAATAATCTGATGTTCTTGAATTGAGCAGTGCCTTAGTAACTGGTGGCTTGACAAAGAAACATTTATTTCTTGTAGTTGAGAAGATTGCAAGTTGAATATCAGGATATTTGAAGATCTCATCTCAATTTTTGGTCAGAATTTATCACAGAAACAAAGCAACATTACTCCCTCTTGGAGCTCAAGTTATTAAGAGCCTAGGGTTCTACAACATCCTAAAGAAATGAAACAAAGGGCCATTTTAGTCATATGGAAACAACACAGTAGAAGCTTCTTAAAACATACATACATACAAATAAAAGGGGAGACACAGTCACAACTAGACATTTCTTAACACAAAATGAAACTTATAGATCTGGGAATAGGTTAATTGAATTGTTGGCCAAATGTGTCCTATGGAAATGCTCAAACACCCCAGGTACTGCCAAGGCTATTGGTTACTCTACACAAAATGTAGGTTAGGCCCTAATGCTGAAGACAACATTGACATGACATATTGAACACAGAAGTTGAGCTGGTGCCAACCTAGAGTATTTACTCCTATGGACTAGCGTTCGAGGTACTGGAAAGGACTCTCTACATGCTACCAAAGGAGAAAGGTAAATACCAACCTAGCTATGACTGCTCTGATTGTCAATGGTTCCCTGACTGCAAGATACATTGGTACAATAGCAACACAAAGCTTGTGGGAACAACCAACCAACATCTGATTGGATTTAAAGTTCACTCAATGAGATGGAATGCAACACTGTTCAGGTGGCCAAGAACATGAGACATGATAGGCCACAGACCTAGGGAGAAGCCAAATACTATTGTTTTGCTATAGGAATTTAGAAATAAAATGACTCCATAGGGCATTCTGCTATATACATAGATACATGTTTTACTCAGCCATCATCAGAGAAGTTACCTGCGAGAGTAGCACAGTCAGTCCTAATGGGATGTATTCATAAAACCCATTCCCTTGTGTCTCAGAGAATGCTGCAGAAGAGGAGGTGGAAAGATTGTAAGAGCCAGAGAAGATGGACAACACTGAGGAAACAAAGCCATCTCAACATAGCAGGACTGCTGCACATGTGAACTCAGATAAACAGAAACTTGCCCAGGACCTGTACCAGTATAAGACAGATGCAGTGCCTGTGCTGAGCAGGGAAGTAGACACAAGCTCCCATTTTTAATTCAGAAAATATCGCAAGGCTATCACAAGTCCCCATCCTTAACCCAGTGGGAAACAGAAAACTAGTTTTCTCTAAGGGAGATTTGTTAGGTATACAAAGTATTCTTATTTTTTATTTTTGCATTGTTTGGTTTGTATTTCCTCTTTTTATTATTAAAAATTTCTATTCATTTTACAAACAAACCACAGGTCCCCCTCTCCTCCCTCCTCCCAACACTTAGGCTTCCCTTCCCAACCACACCCCATTCACACCTCCTCCAAGGCAAGGCCTCCCATGGGGAGTCAGCAGAGACTGCTGCATTCATTTGAGGCAGGTCCAAGCCCCTCCTCCTACATCAAGGCTGTATAAGGTGTTCTACCATAGGCACTGGGCTCCAAAAAGCCAGCTCATGCACCTGGGACAGATCCTAATCCCACTTTCAGGAGGCTCCTTAAATAGTTCGAGCTAAACAACAGTCTGGCCTATGTAGAGGACCTAGTCCAGTCCTATGGGGGCTCCATAGCCTTTGGTCCATAATTCATGAGTTCCCACTAGTTTGGTTTGTTGTCTCTGTACGTTTCCCCATCATGATCTTGATGCCCCTTGCTCACAGAATTCCTCTTTTCTCTCATTAAACAGACTCCTGAAGCTCAGCCTGGTGCTTGGCTGAGATCCAATCTTTGGATCTGATTCCATAGGTTACTGGATGAAGGCTCTATGATGACAGTTAGGGTATACACCAATCTAATTACCAGAGTAGGTCAGTTCAGGCACTCCCTCCACTATTTCTAGTAGTTTAAGGTGGGGTCATCCTTATGGATTCCTGGGAAATTCCTTAGCACTCTGTTTCTCCCTATTCTTATGATGTCTCCATCTATCATGGTATCTCTCTCCTTACTCTCCCACTCTGTCCCTCTTCCAGCTCAAACTTCACATTCCCTTACATTCTCATCCCCCATCCACACCCTCCATTGCCCTCCCCACTCATGCCCAGTGTGCTCATGAAGATCTCATCTATTTCACCTTCCCAGGGTGATCCATGCATGCCTATTTGGGTCCTCCTTGTTTGCTAGCTTCTCTGGAGCTGTGGGTTGTAGTATGGTTATCCTTCGCTTTACATCTAATATCTGCTTATGAGTGAGTACATACCATGTTTGTCCTTCTGAGTCTGGGTTACCACACTCAGGATGATATTTTCTAGTTTCATCTGTTTGCCTGCAAACCTCATGATGCCATTGTTCTTTACTACTAAGTAATACTTCATTGTGTATATGTACCACATTTTCTTTATCCATTCTTCAGTTGAGGGGCAGCTAGGTTGCTTCCAGATTCTGGCTCTTACAAATAATGCTGATATGAACATCGTTGAGCATGTGTCCTTATGGTATGTTTGAGTATTCCTTGAGAATATGCTCAAGAATGGTATAGCGGGGTCTTGAGGAAGATTGATTCCCGATTTTTGAGAAATTACCATATTAATTTTCAAAGTAGCTGTGCAGATTTGTACTTCCACTAACCGTGAAGGAGTGTGCCCCTTGCTCCACATCCTCTCCAACATAAGATGTCATCAGTGTTTTTGATCATAGCAATTCTGAAAGGTGTACGATGGTATCTCAGAGTTGTTTTGATTTGCATTTCCCTGATGACTAAGAATGCTGAGCAAATCCTTAAATATCTTTCAGTCATTTGTGATTCTTCTGTTGAGAATTCTCTGTTTATCTCTGTAGCCCATTTTTTAATTGGATTGTTCAATATTTTGATGTTTAGTTTCTTGAATTCTTTATACATTCTGGGTATCAGACCTCTGTCTCATGTGGGGTTGGTGAAGATCTTTTCCCATTCTGTAGGATGTCATTTTTGTCTTATTGACCATGTCCTTTGCCCTACAAAAGCTTCTCAGTTTCAAGAGGTCCCATTTATTAATTGTTGCTGTCAGTGTCTGTGCTACTGATGTTACATTTAGGAAGTGGTCTAGTGTGCCAAATGCATTCAATATTACTTTCTACTTTCTCTTCTATCATCAAGTTCAGTATAGCTGGATTTACGTTGAAGTATTTGATCCACTTGGACTTGAGTTTTGTGCATGACAATAATTATGGATCTATTTGCAATCTTCTACATGTTGACATCCAGTTATGCTGGCATCATTTGTTGAAGATGCTTTCTTTTTTCCATTGTATATTTTTGGATTTTTTGTCAAAAATCAGGTGTTCATAGGTGTGCAGATTAATGTAAGGGTTTCCAATTCCATTCCATTGGTCCAGATGTCAGTTTTTATGCCAATACCAAAATGTTTTTATTACTATAGCTCTATAGTAGAGCTGGAGGTCAGGGATGGTGAACATCCAGATGTTGCTTTATTCTACAGGATTCTTTTAACTATCTTGGGTTTTTTTTTCATATGAAATTGAGTATTGTTCTTTCCAGGTTTGTGAAGAATTGTGTTGGGATTTTGATGGGGACTGCATTGAATCTGCAGATTGATTTTGGTATGATTGCCATTTTTACCATGTTTTTCCTACCTATCCATAAGCATGGGAGATCTTTCCATTTTTGATATCTTCTTCAAAGACTTAAAGTTCTTGTCATACAGATCCTTCACTTGCTTAGCAAGAGTTACCCAAGGTACTTTATAATACTTGTGGCTATTTTAAAGGGTGATATTTCTCTGATTTCTTTCTCAGCCCATTTATCATTTGTATATAGGAGGGCTACTGATTTTTTTGAGTTAATCCTGTATCCTGCCACATTACTGAAGGTGTTTATCAGCTGTAGGAGTTCCCTGGTAAGATTTTTTGGTCACTTATGTATACTATCATATCATCTGCTAATAGTGAAAGTTTGACTTCTTCCTTTCCAATTTATATCCCCTTGATCTCCTTTTGTTGTCTTATTGTTCTAGCTAGAACTTCAAGTACTATATTAAATAAATATGAGGAGAATGGACAGCCTTGTCTTGTTCCTGATTTTAGTGGAATTGCTTTGCATTTCTCTCCACTTAATTTGATGTTGGCTGTCAGGTTGCTGTGAATTGCCTTCACTATGTTTAGGTATGTTTTTTTGTATTCTTAATCTCCCCAGTACCTTTATCATGAAGGGGTGTTGGTTTTTGTCAAAGGGTTTTTCAGTATTAATGACATGATCATGTATATTTTTTCTTTCAGTTTGTTTATATGGTGTGTTACATTGACAGATTTCTGTGTGTTGAACCATCCTTGCATCCCTGGAATGAAGCCTACATGGTCATGGTAGATTATTTTTTTGATGTGTTCTTGAATTCAGTCTGCCAATATTTTAATGAGTATTTTTGCATCCATGTTCATGAGGGAGATTGGTGTGTAATTCTCTTGTTTTGTTGCATATTTATGTGTTTTGGGTATCAGGGTAACTGTACCCTCACAAAAAGAGTCTGATAACATTCCTTCTATTTCTATTGTGTGGAAAAATTTGAAGAATATTGGCACTAGCTCTTCTTTGAAAGTCTAGTAGAATTCTGCACTGAAACTATCTGGTACTGGTCTCTTTTTGATTTGGAGACTTTTAATGACTGTTTCTATTTCCTTAGGGGTTATTGGTTTATTTAAATTGTTTATCTGGTCTTGATTTAACTTTGGTATGTGGTACCTATCCAGAAAATTGTCCATTTCTTTTAGATTTTCCATTTTTGTGGAGTATATGTTTTTGAAGTGACCTGATGGTTCTCTGGATTTCTTTGTTGTCTGTTGTTATGTTTCCCTTTTCATTTCTGATTTTATTAATTTGGATGTTCTTTCTCTCTCTGCCTCAAAAGGTTTCAATAACGTCTAGTCTATCTTGATTTTCTCATAGAACCAACTATTTGCTTTATTGATTCTTTGTATTGTTCTCTTGGTTTCTATTTTATTGATTTGACCCTCAATTTTATTGTTTCCTAGAATTTATTACTCCTGGTTGAATTTGCTTCTTTTTGTTCTGGAGCTTTCACATGTGCTGTTAAGTTGCTAGTGTGAGATTTCTCCATCTTATTTATGTGGGCATTTAGTGCTATGAATTTTTCTCTTAGCACTTCTTTTTTATAGGTCACTGGCTTTTTTTATTGTTAAAAATTCATACATGTGGTTCCACACCCTTGTCCATAAACTGTCTGCCATGGCCCCAGCCTATTCTACTTCTCCATGATTCCTCAGTCCTAGACACTCTTCCATATCCCTGTCATCAGCTGTAGGGTCTGACCCTGTCTCTCCCTGGGTACCCTCCCACTTGTCTCCCCTTTTGAAGAAATGGCTACCACTTTCACTGTGGTGTGGCTCTTGGCACCTCCAAACGGCCCTTCAGTGGGTACTGGCTGGCAGACAGTTCAGGTAGAAGGCCCAAGAAACCTCCTGATAGGCATTGCATAGCAAGACGTAAGGGAAACAGGACTCCAGCATGTCCAGAGTCAAGAAGGGTGACTCCTCCACCACCAATCGCATGAGCAGAGAAATGGATTCACAGTTTCTGGTTTTGAGCTTGTCAATCTCCTGTCCCAGCTGCAAGAGGCTGACAGAAGCCACCACCAGAAACTCCTTGAGGTGGATTTCAATGCTGTACAGAGTGAAGAGTGCAGCAGACACCTGTATGATGGCTTTGGTCAAACAGTGGATGTTGTTGTTGTTGTAGCCATCCTTCTCAATGCTATAGAAGGAAGAAGGGTCAGTGGCAAGGAGTGGGAGGGAAACAGCAAGAAAGATCAAGAGTAGGCATGCCACGTTGCACTTTTCTTCAGGAGATGAGTTATTAGCTTTCAGATTGGCAGTGGCAGCTACCAGGGCTGGATCAATGTCACAGCTCACCCCTGCAGCAGATGCCAGCTCAAAGACACTCAGGGTGACCTTGATGTCTGTATCTGGAGTGACACACTCCTTCAGGCACTCAATAGAGCCCATGAGAATGGGGCAGTGGGAAGAAAAAACCTCCTGAAGTCCCTCTTGGGACATGGCCCTAAAATTGAGAATCACTCCAATGATGGTCATTCATTTCAGCACATTTTCAGCCCCCATCAGCTGGGGCAGCAGAGATGCCATTAAGTCTGGCTTGCTGAAGTTGGATCTGATCTGAACCAGTATATCCATGTTTTCCACTACCAGCTTCTTCAGCTCCACAATCTGAGAGATTACATGCCACATTAGTTTTTCACTTAGGAACTTCATGCCATAGAGGCCAAGAATTTCAGCCAAGCTCTTAGCACTTCTTTTGTAGTGTCCCATAAGTTGGGCTATGTTGTATATTCATTTAAGTTGAATTCTAGAGAATCTTTAATTTCTTTTTTTATTTCTTCCTTGTCCCAATGGTGATTGACTTGGGCATAATTCAGTTTCCATGTTATTGTAGACTTTCTGTAATTTTGTTGTTGAAATCTAACTTTAAGGCATGGTGGTCAGATAAAATACAGGAGGTTATTCCAATTTTTGTTTATCTGTTGAGATTTTCTTTTTGTTTAAGCATGTGGTCAATTGTAGAGAAGTTTCCATGAGGTGCTGAGAAGAAGGTATATTCTTTTTTCTTAGGGTGGAATGTTCTGTAGATATCTATTAAGTCCATTTGAGTCATAACATCTGTTAGTTCACTCATTTCTCTGTCAAGTTTCTGTCTGGCAGACCTGTCCATCGGTGAGAGTAGGATGTTGAACTCTCTCACTACTAGTGTGTAGGATTTCATGTGTGATTTAAGCTTTATTGATGTTTCTTTTTAAAATGTGTGTGCCCTTGTATTTGGGACATAAATGTTCAGATGAACTTCTATGGTAAATAAATAAATTTGGGGCATAAATGAAACTTCATCATGGTGGATTTTTCTTGTGATAAATATGTAATGGCCTGACCGATCTCTTTTGATTGATTTTAGTTTAAAGTCTATGTTATTAAATATTAGGATACGCACACCAGCTAGCTTCTTAATTCCATTTGGTTGGAAAGTATTTTCCCAGGCTTTTACTCTCAGTTATTGTCTGTCATTGAAATTGAGGTGTGTTTCTTGTATGCAGAATGATGGATCCTGTTTTTGTATCCATTCTGCTAGCCTGTGTCTTTTTATAGCTGAATTGAGTCCATTGATAATAAGGAATATTAATGACCAGTGACTATTAATTCCTGTTTTTTTTGGTGGTGGTATTGTGTGTTTCTCTTTTTTGGTATTTGTTAGTGTGCGATTATCTATTACCTATGTTTTCATGTTTGTATCTAACTTATTTAGGTTGGATTTTTCCTTCTAGTGCTTTCTGTAGGGATGGATTAGCGAATAGGTATTGTTTAAATTTGGTTTTATTACGGAATATTTTGTTTAATCCGTCTATGGCAATTTAGAGTTTTGATGTGTATAATAGTCTAGGTTGGCATCCATGGTCTCTTAGTGTCTGCATTATGTCTGCCCAGGACATTTTAGCTTTCAGAGTCTGTAGTTAGAAGTTTTCCTGTGTCCCAGCTGGCCAGCATTTGGAACAAATCTCTCCAACTCACATCCTCCAAGTAATCACAGGCTTATACTAATTATAACCACTTGGCTACCAGCTTAGGCTTATTACTTACTCTTACATTTAAATTAACCCATAAAAATTGTTATTTATGTTTAGCCAGGTGGATTGGTACCTTTTCTCAGTTCTGCCTTGACATCTTGCTTCCTCTGTGTCTGGCTGGTGACGCCTGACTCTGACCTTCCTCTTCCCAGAATTCTTTTAGTCTTCTCTCCCTGCCTGTACATCCTGCCTGGCTACTGGCCAATCAGCATTTTATTAAACCAATGTGCAAGAGCTTTATCCCACTGCATTGTCCCTTTTCTGACTAATATAAAAGGAAGGTTTAACTTTGGCATAATAAAATTACATATAATAGAATAGTTACCAAGCAAGAATTACAGTTACAAGATCTAGTTTATTTGTATTTGGTAAAATCAGTGAAAATATTCCATTAACTATCCTATTTTGGTGAATCCAAAATGTACCTGATTCACTTTCTATCCTAACTTACATTACCAACAGAAAACTATCTTATAATGTCTTTCAAATTTTTACATTTTATACCTCCTTAGTGAGTTTCTTTCCTGAAATTTCTTAACAATGAAAATTAAAACTATAACTATCTAATCTTCAATTCCCTCAGAGATGCAAGTAGAAAATAATATTACCTAGTTAAACAAGAAGTGCAAACAAGAGACTTCTCAAAAAATATGAGTTGGCAGAAACAGCCAGCTGCTTGGAGAGTCACCCGAGGTTTCTCTGCAACATTGGGTCATCATCTTCAGCCTACAGGCTTAGCATATCTGACAGACTCATTTATGAAGTAGGATGTACGCAAGGCCTACAGCTCGACCTCACATTTGGTGCAGTTATTCCATGTACCAGATAAACCTGAATTCCATCAGTGTCCTGTTATGATTCCGGATTTTAAATTCTGGAAATTGCTGGTGTTTTTGGAATTTGGCTGCCCATTCTTCTCAGGTTGTGGGTGGCTTCATCTTGGCATCCCATTCTTCTCAGCTTGTGGGTGGTTTCAGCTCCTTTATTAAATACCAGTATACCATTGAGAGGTTAGACTCCCTCAGCCTAGTTACTCCTTCAAGAGTAAATGTTTCAGCTACTGTTCCACTGCACACCAGAAGCCATCAGTCCATTGCCTGTTCAGCTGCCTTCAAAGAAAGGGGTACTGTACCTTTTCCAGATTGCAAAGCCACTTCAGCGATGGTGTCATATTGTCCTGGCCTCAGATGACACCTGTTGCCAAAGCTGCAACCATACAGGATCGGTAGTCCTTTGTTTTGTATCCTGTTTGTCAATTTTGGACAGCATACAGTTAGCAGTCAATGTGAGGGTACTTCCTTGCCCAGTTGCTAAATTTTGCCACAGTGAAAGTTAACTCCATTTGCAGTTTCTTCAATGCCCATATCTTCTCTGAAGTAAATTGGTGCTGCCAGGAGCTGACATGTCTCATAGTCATAAAAATGAAAAAAATCTATGTTATTAAAACATTATAAATGCCATATTCTGTAGATCTCTGAAGGGTTTTTAAGATGACCTGTCAATCTGAAATATATCTCTGTTTAACCTTGAAAACATATCTAGTATGACTACAAGTTTGATTGTAATGTCTAACTTCTAACTTTCATTTATTTATATCCTAATAGATGGTAATAATAACATTCAAGGATTAGCAGATTATATTACATTGTTAAATGAACTGTATAGGTACAACATCCTGAACAAGATTAGAAATATACGTACAGCGTTTTCTAACAATATCAATCTCAAATTTGTATCAATAGACATAATTTGTATACAATATACAAAAATCCAAGGCAATGTAAACTACTTAAAACTAGTTGTTGCTTTCAAAAAAATCATTCAATAATCTAACTTTTCATCTCTATCATATCTATATCCTCTCTTTTTTCTTTTCAGAGTAGAATCAATAATCCACATCTTATCTACAGCCTCTTTTTTTTTCAAACAAGAACCTTAAATATAATCTCCTTTTGTTTAGACTCTTCTCCTGACATGTCCAAATAGAAAACACAGTCTCCATCAATTACAAGAACAGCATTCATAAAACAGACAGAAAGACATCAGGAGGCACTACAACCATGGAATCTAAGACTTTACAATACACACTGTGCAAAATAATGGTTAATGATTTTACTCTCTGTCAATTTACCAGTTGAATATTTTCATCATAGCATTCAGAATGTACTGAAATGACATGTGCTTTCTGATAATATAGCAAATGGCATCATCAACACAGTTAAATAGACAACATAATGATTGTTTAATTTAAATCCTCATAAAATAATGAATGAGTATTTTGAAATGGAAGCATTGGTATGCAGCAATGTACTTCAATTACATCATCAGAAACAAATGAAGATATTGCAATGCTTCTTCAACACACTTAATTGTAATATGTCAAGAAATGACTGAAGCTGCATTAATCATATTTTTCTTTCTCCATCAGATGTGGATAAATGTGTGAGGTGTCCAGAGGACCAGTATGCCAACAGAGAGCAGGAGCAGTGCATTCACAAATCTGTGATCTTTCTGAACTACAAAGATCCCTTGGGGATGACTCTTGCCTCAATGGCCTTGTGCTTCACTGCATTCACAGTTCTTGTTCTTGGGGTCTTTGTTAAGCACCATGACACACCCATTGTGAAGGCCAATAACCGGAATCTTAGTTATATATTGCTCATCTCACTCATGTTTTGTTTCTTGTGCTCCTTTCTCTTTATTGGCCAACCCAACGCAGCTACTTGTGTCCTGCAACAAATCACATTTGGAGTTGTATTCACTGTGGCTGTTTCCACTGTCTTGGCCAAAACAGTGACTGTCCTTTTGGCTTTCACAGTCACGGCCCCTGGAAGAAGGATGAGGTTCTTTATGATTTCAAGGGCACCCAACTACATCATTGCCATCTGTACCCTCATCCAAATTATTCTTTGTACAATCTGGCTACTAATTTCTCCTCCCTTTATTGACAATGATGCACACTCTGAGCATGGCCAAATAATCATTGTGTGCAACAAGGGCTCAGTTACTGCATTCTACTGTGTCTTGGGATACCATGGCTCCATTGCCTTAGGGAGTTTCATTGTGGCTTTCTTGGCCAGGAATCTCCCTGACAAGTTCAATGAAGCCAAGTTGTTGACCTTCAGCATGTTGTTGTTCTGCAGTGTGTGGGTCACTTTTCTTCCTGTCTACCATAGCACCAAGGGCAAGGTCATGGTGGTAGTGGAGGTCTTCTCCATTTTGTCCTCAAGTGCAGGTCTGCTGGGATGCATCTTTATCCCAAAGTGATGCATAATTTTGTTAAGACCAGAGAGAAATTCTCTTCAAAAGTTAAGGGAGAAATCATCTTACTGAATACTCATTTCATAAATTGTTACTGAAAACTAGTGATGGTACCTGTTGTGATATAAAGCAAGATGCAGAATTAGCCAGTGATTCTCATTGTTTCTTCTAATGATAATGCCCTGAAATGTCATGTATACTACTTTACTGTATATTGTGTTCTACAGTCTTCCACTCAGACACATATTTTACAAGACCTGGTTCTTGGATATAAGTGCATAAGGGATATGTTCTTATGTTTTTCCAATGCAAAGTAGTATTTAAAATAAACTCCAAGGAATTCTTTTAATAACTGAATTTCTTAGTGCCTTTTAATGTAAGAGAAAACAGAGAAAGTTTGTTTTAGAGGGAATGAATATTTTCAGATGATGAGACTAATTACCCTTTGTGGAAGTGACAAGAGAAGCCTGTTGCATCCTGGGAGTTAGAGTAGTAAAATTTAGGAGAAAGAAAGATATTTTGTT
The DNA here is from genome assembly GCF_949786415.1 of Peromyscus eremicus. Lineage (NCBI taxonomy): Eukaryota > Metazoa > Chordata > Mammalia > Rodentia > Cricetidae > Peromyscus > Peromyscus eremicus. The sequence goes on along the minus strand of NC_081416.1, from coordinate 184,803,252 downwards.
AAATATATAGAAAAAATATTGTGAAAGATGGAGAGATGTATCAGCATTTAAAATCATATATGTCTTTTTCAGAGGAGATGAGTTCACTATTAAATCCAAATATCTTATAATTCATAGGCACCTCTAACAATAGTGCCAATAGAGCAGATGCCTTTTCTGTTTTCCAAGAACACTTACATACAGGTGTGCACATAAGAGCACACTCAAAAAGCACACATACACTTAATAGAATTAAATGAAAGTTTTAAATTGAAGTTTTCATACCACTACAATGGAACACTGGTTTTCTTTCTCCTTTTCATCCCCATTCACTGAAATAGATTTTCTTTCCCATAATATCCCCTGATTATGGTTTCTCCTCCAAGCCTCTCCAAGTTCCTCCAAGATCCTCCTCACATCACTTCCTATCTGAATCCACCTCATTTCTATCTCTCATTGGAAAACAGTCAGGTTTCTAGGGGATAAAAATAAAAAAATATGCTATGATAAGGAAAATCTAACACATTGGAATTGGTCCAAGTAGGCAAACATAAGGAAAAGAGCCCAAGAGAAGGCATGAGAATTAAACACATGTGTTTGTACATCCAGGAATCCCTCTAAAATCTTACCTTGAACCCATACCATTTATGCAAGCAATGTATAGGTTAAAAGTGAGTAGAAATATCTCTATCTCTATCTATACATCTCATGACAAACCTGTAAAAGTGGGGACGAAGGGGGAACTCTGACACAATACTATGAGACAAAGTCCTCCAATAATGAAGTTAACTGTGTTTTCTGTTCCCATCTATTTCTGGGCATGCAGTCCACTCTTAAAAGTAGTTTGATTCCCTACTGAGACTCCTTTGATGGAAAGTAAATTCTCATTAGCTGGTGGTTATCAATTGGAGATTGCTTCTATTTAGAGATAAGGCTTGTGATCACTTCTACTTTCAGGTCTGGGATTTGGTGCAACAATTTTCCCAGGTATCTTTCAGGCAGGATATTATTTTAGATCAAAGGGTTTTTGGATGTGTTGGCATTTTCAGTTCTCATTTGGTAATGTCCAGAGTACATTTCAGTACCAAAGACACTAGAATACTGGGTAAAATCTCAATTAAGACACCATTTCAACATCTGCATGTTCAATCTGTTGTGAAAGTGAAGTTGTGAAGGTTTTATTAATGGGTCCTTGTCATCAGTCTGTGGAGGACAATCTACAATCCTGGCCACAGCCTGGGTTGCCTGGTGACTCCCATGAGATCTTTTTAGGCAACAGTTTGATTAGATGTGAACCAAACTTCATTTGGTGATGAAGTGGCCAGTTGGGGCTCTGTCTCCCTTATTACTTAGTGAATTCATTCAGATCTTCTTTAGGCATGTATATAATTTATGAAGCTCCTATTGTTTTAGATTTACACAATGCTCATCAAGTGGCCCTTAATTTTAGCCATCTTTCCATATATTTCTCACTCCTCCTTCCTCCCAGTACCCTCCCTATTTGATCTTGTTTTAATTTGCACTTCCTTGGTGGCTAAAGACTTTAGCTCAACCATGTGTGTTTCATCTTTTTGGAATTCTTAGTTTGCACCTTTTCAAAATTGAGCTAATTTTTTTCTTGTTGAGATTTTCCATTCTTTTCCATTATAGATATGTTAATCTTTCATTCGAAGGGTGCCAAAAGTATTTGTTTAGCTGCTGTGTCTTTTCCATTGGTGTGTTTTACACTTATGTCAAAGATAAGTTGGCTATATCTGTGCACCCTAATTATGGGTTTTCTTATCCATTGAAATAGTGTAGTATCAGTATATTATGGTCCTCTGTAACTATAACACTAGAGTGTAGTCGAACATAATTATTATAATAACTCCAGCTTTGTTGTTTTTATTCTTCATTGCTTGATCCATCCAGAGTCTGTTTTTCTATTTGAATTTTATGATGTTTTGTCATAGTTCTGATTTTTCTTTATATTATGGTGGAATTTTGATAGATATTGTACAAAATATTAGCATACTGTTCATGGTATAAGCATGTATTTTTCAAACATTATTAATTATATCAATCCAGAACATGAAGGATAGTTTGCATTGTCTGTCAGTTTCTTTCCTCAGTGTTATAAAATGTCCACCATGAAGTATCAGTGAAATTATTAAGCCACTCCACATAGTTAAAAGGGAGGTTTATTTAGTGGCATAACCTACAAATGAAGGGATAGGTAGGTTGCAGTGTCTGGGAAAGATGTAGCACAGTCTGGCGGTGTTCTCTTGAGAATTCTGCTCGATCTACCTCCAGTGTCCAGGGTCCAGGAACCAAGCAAGGCGGCGCATCTGGATCTCGGGTGTTCAGGGTCCTCTCTTAGCCCTGCCTTGTAGGTCTGACAGTTACCGAAGCCTAAATCGGGGTTGGAACTTCCAGATCAAAGTTGGAATCACTACCCACTACATCTCCTCCTTTTGTCTAAATAAGAAGGCTCTAACCTAATACAAGACTATATACAAAGGAATGGTTATCAAATATTGTCCAGGAATAATGAGGGATAATGACCTACATAAAATGGAACTGCAAAAAATGTGAACAATATCATGCAAGAAACACATACTATAATCCAGAGAAGTCTAGAGTGTAGGTAAATGGTATATTACAAAGATCATTCCAAAAGGTGTCCCTATCCTAAAGAACCTGAATCTAATACTTAATATGTTCTATCTAAGATTATATATATACTAAGTTGTAACTGTAGACAGCTGGCAGCCTGGACAGTCACCTAATGTTTCTCAGCATTGTTGGTGCATTGAAATTGACTACAGGCCCAGAGTATCTGACAGACCATTTTCAGAAGCAGGAATTCTGAAAGACCATCTTACCCTGTCTTGGCAGAGTTCAGAAGTCACTTTCCTTGTGTCCCCCTTGTCCAGAAGGACAGCACTCGTATATCAGCAGTTGAGGTAAGGACAGTTCTTTGCTCAATAGGCCATTTTGTGCCAAGAAGACAAACTTCCAAATGGAAATGTCTTAGAAGCTCAATGTTCTCTCGGGATCAAATTGGTGCTGTCAGGAGCAATTGTGTCTCATGTCAACAGAATTCTAAGTTATTTAAATGCCGTATCCTCTAGGTCTATGAGGTGTTTGAAGATTACCTTTCCATCTGACCTATGTATCTATAAATCTGGATAACCTAATGTAACTATAGAGATGACAAGCATAGGTGACTATAAATCTGTAAGTCTTATCTACCGAAATAACCTAAAGACTAAGGCTTCATGTAAACCATGTAAACAGTCTATAAGCAAATGCACAGTAAAGGATGATGACTACAAAATTGTGACAATACACAAGATATTCATAACAAAGGTAGGAATGTATAGTGTGATATGCAATACGACAATAATCTTAAATATATATCAATCCTAAACAGAAGTAGAACACACATACAGTATGACAGATATAAATTACATTTGTATCAATGTATATATATTTCAAATAAGACTAGAAATATATGTACATTATACCAAATATAGTTCTGTCTTTATATCAATATACAAATTACCTTAAACAGGAACATAAAAATAGTTTACATTTGTATCAACAGGATAGCAAATAAATACTTGTCTCATCATGTTTATTTCATTAATATTCAGAATATTCTAGATACGGAATCAATCTTTATGCCACTCAAAAGATGAGGAAATAGAAGATTTCAGCTAAAAATTTGTTATTTTTATTTTAATCTGTACAGAAATTCATTATTTTTATTTGCAATGATTTCTTAGAATTTTGATAGTTTTATTCCATCAATTACTATACTTAAATATATAAACGGTGATTTTTAACTAAGCCATATACACAGATTTTACAGAAGTTTAAGTAAATAGATTCTATATAATTCATAAATGCTTGGAACCAAAGTTAAATTAAACAAATAAGATTACTGGGTTCAGACTACTTTTAGACACATTGGAATTCAGAGGAAAATCTCACAGGATTTATTTACACACAATGGACTTATCCTCAGCCTGGAAATATTAAATGATGTCATTAGCAAGAAATGGGGCAGAATTGGGAAGTCACCATGTTATCTAAACAGACAGACTCTAGAATTTCAGTCTTTTCACAGACTCTATATAAATTTATATGACAATCTGTGTGTTTGTGTGTATGGGATTGTGAGTTTGTATGTACATGTGCTGGACTTGTGGATAGGTGTAGCTAGAGTTTTCCTGCCTGGCCCACCTCAGGACAAATCTCTGTCACCCGCCAGTCCCACAGCTGCTCAGACCCAACCAAATAAACACAGAGACTTACATTGCTTACAAACTGTATGGCCGTGGCAGGCTTCTTGCTAACTATTCTTATATCTTAAATTAATCCATTTCCATTAATCTATACCATGCCACATGGCTCGTGGCTTACCGGGATCTTCCCATGCGGCTTGTCATGGTGGCGGCTGGCAGTGTCTCTCTCTCAGCCTTCCACTTCCCAGAATTCTTCTCCTTGTCCCGCCTATACTTCCTGCCTAGCCAATGGCCAATCAGTGATTTATTTACTGACCAATCAGCAACACACTTGACATACAGACCATCCCACAGCACTTCCCCTTTTCTTTTCTTAAAAAGGAAGGTTTTAACCTTTACATATCTCCAAAGTCAACTTGGTATATTTGGGAATTTGGGCGTAGTTTCTCTTACTACTTCCTGCTGGAGGGGGGCGCTGTATCTTATGGGGATACAAAGAAAATTTTAGAATTATGGAATAGTCCATGAGGGTATGTCGTCTGAGCCAGTTGCCTTGAAACCATTCTGGATGTTGGATCATCAGGGCCATGGTGTCATCGGAGACCTTTCAGGGGGTCTTGGCTGGTCAAACCTGATGTATCTTAATCTTGAACAAATCCATAGCCTCTGGCTTTCTGTGGAAACAAAATCAGAGCCTCCTTTCCAAAGCAACATATCCTTACATCCAAATTTTGAAGTCAAGGTACCTTTAAAATATACATTTTGGCATAACTCAACATCTTTTGTAATCAAATGTTTTTCTTCAGTTGCGAATATCAAAGAGAACATAATCCAGATTCTCTGTGTGGTAGCCATCTTTACGTGGCTTATTTTTTTATATTATCTTGAGCCTATTGCTTTAAACTGCAGCCTTTTAAGCCTGAAATGGTGCTGGCGCTATGGCTGCTGGCTCTGCCCACTTCAGCTTCCCAACATGGCGGCGCTACATTTTCCACCAGCTCTGGGAGCCATCAACTCTCAGAAATAGTGGGTCTATGTTTCTATCAAAGCAGCGTGTAGCGCAGAAACCTCTTTTTTTTTGTTGTTCTGTTTTGTACTAGCAAAGGCTAAATCCACCACACAGCTTAATGTACCACTTGCAGAGGCTTCATTCCCGCCATACTGCAGGTCGAGCATGCACGCCAGGAACCCGCCATAGTAGCTCAAACATGCAGGCTGCCACTAGCTTGAAAGAGACAACTAGGAGCTGTTTTTAGCTCTGTTTTAGAATCTTTTTTCTCCGTTTTTAAGTGGAAACTCTTGTCACCACGTTGGACGCCATTTGTAGCTAGAGTTTTCCTGCCTGGCCCACCTCAGGACAAATCTCTGTCACCCGCCAGTCCCACAGCCGCTCAGACCCAACCAAATAAACACAGAGACTTACATTGCTTACAAACTGTATGGCCGTGGCAGGCTTCTTGCTAACTATTCTTATATCTTAAATTAATCCATTTCCATTAATCTATACCATGCCACATGGCTCGTGGCTTACCGGGATCTTCCCATGCGGCTTGTCATGGTGGCGGCTGGCAGTGTCTCTCTCTCAGCCTTCCACTTCCCAGAATTCTTCTCCTTGTCCCGCCTATACTTCCTGCCTAGCCAATGGCCAATCAATGATTTATTTACTGACCAATCAGCAAAACACTTGACATACAGACCATCCCACAGCAGATAGGTGTTGTTTAAACCCATCCACAAATCCAGCACTACAGAAAGCACTAGAAGGAAAATTCCAACCTAAGGAAGTCAGATACACCCACGTAAACACAGGCAATAGATAACACCACAGCAGTAAACCCCAAAGGAGAGAAGTACACACACACTACCACCAAAAGATAACAAGAACTAACAATCACTGGTCATTAATATCCCTTAATATCAATGGACTTAATTCACCTATAAAAAGAAACAGGCTTACAGAATGGATACAAAAGCAGGACCCATTTTTCTGGTGCACACAAGAAACACACCTCAAATTCAAAGATAGACACTACCTCAGAATAAAAGACTGGGAAAAGACTTTCCAATCAAACAGACATAAGAAACAAGCTGTTGTAGCCATCCTAATATCCAGCAAAATAGACTTCACACTAAAATCAATCAAAAGACATCAAGAAGAACATTACATACTCATCATAGGAAAGATCCACCAAGATGAATTTTAAATTCTGAACATTTATGCTCCAAACACAAGGGCACCCACATTTGTAAAAGAAACATTACTAAAGCAGAAATAACACATAAAACCCCACATATTAATAGTGGGAGACTTCAACACCTGACTCTCACTACTGGACGGATCAGCCAAATTGAAACTTGACAGAGAAATAAGGGACTTAGCTGTTGTTATGACTCAAATGGACTTAGTAGATATCTACAGAACATTCCATCCTAACAAAAAAGAATATACCTTCTTCTCAGCACCCCACGGAATCTTCTCTAAAATCGACCACATACTTGGCCACAAAGCAAATCTCAACAGATGCAAAACAATTGGAATAACCTCCTGTGTTCTATCAGACCACCCTGGTTTAAAGTCAGATTTCAACAACAACAAAAATTACAGAAAGCCTACAATCTCATGGAAACTTAATAATGCTCAACTGAATGTGTACATGTGCATGTTTTTGTGTATGTTCACATATATGCAAATATTTTACTCAAAAATGAAGGAGAAGTAGTTTTTGAGAATTGAAGGCCTTAAGGAACTTGGGATAGGGTACCATGTGAATCCAATATAAGGAAAATATCACATTTGTGTCATTAATGCAAGATGCACCCACATAAACACAAACACATGTCATAAATTCAGAAGGAAACTATGTAGACTGAGGAATGGAATGAGTGGTAAGATGAGCAACAGATGTGAGTGAAAGAGGGGAAAATACCACAAAAAGGACATGCTACATGTGTCGCTTGCCAGAATATAAAGTATATTACTTTTTTAAAATAATAATTATTTGATACCATGCTAAAACTGTAGCATGGGAATTTTTATTTGCACTCTCCATGAAAGGTGAATTATCTGTCTTCCTACAAAAGACTCTTCCAGTCACATTTCTGTATTTTCACATCCAAGGCCCCCAGGATGCCTCATCATAGAAACATAGGTCATACAGTGTTTAAATGTTTATTATTAAATGAACAATAAGATCCACATAGAACACTAAACCTGTGTGCCTTGTCTCCCATACTAAATAAGACACATCACTAACCCCAGTAAACACTGGCTCTACTTTGTTCTGCTTTCTGTGCAGTCCCAAACCACTGAAAAAGCTTCATCAGCCCACACTCATCAGAACACTCTCACACTGGCATTTCAGGTTCTAGAATGCAAACAAAAACAGAAAGCTAGGAAAATTTTATAAGAGCAATTTACAAATTAAACTGAGGATCACTTCAGAGTTTCTATTTACTTCTAAGATACTCAAAAAAGACTTCTATGCAGCCACTAGTAGATTTTAAAATGAACAAAAAGAATGTAGGAAATTAAAGATGAAGCAGAAGAAATGGGTCAACACATGGAATTAAACTATTAGAACTGAGGCTTGAGATGAAGATAATGTTTAGAAATCAAATATTTGCCTTATCTTCTGTTTAATAATGTTTGCATTGGAGGATCGGTGATAGATTTTATTTTGTATTTGAAATATATGACAGAACTTATGAAACTTATTGAATATTTTAAAAATATTTTTACAATGCTGTAAATGTAACAAAGGCTCTATGTAGAGCTGGATAGTTGTAGAACAGTAGGATTCAGGACATTTTGTAATTTGGCCTGATTATTGGTTCACAAAAGATTGGAATAACAGGATTTCGTTAGCTATCCTGTGACTGTCACAGGTGTAGCATAGGCTCCACTATGCAAGCTGTGTGGAACTCACTTGCTGTAACATGGAGCTGCTTTTCCCTACAGGGCTTTTGTGCTACAATTCCCACTATGTAACTGTGAGTTCTAACTTTGTGAGTTCTCTCTGAACATTGTTACTTATCTCAATGTGGATCATCTGCCAAAATCTACTGACATCATTTCTGAAGGAATTAATATAAACAGATTGTTCAGACAATCCGGGGACCAAATTTTCTCAAAATGACATCCTCCAAAGACCTTGAAATTTTACAAATATGAGTGATGTCATAAAACTACCTGAGGTCTCCTCATATATATTTATAAACCAAATTTAATCACATGGACATCAGCTGCAGAGCCCCAGGGAAGAGACTGTCATAGATTCCTACAGAGGGGCTGAATCATCTGGAAGAAAGGAATCATGAACACGTAAATAGTCTCTGCTGCAGAAATAAAAACAGGTTGGAATATACAGGTGGCCATATAATGTGCTGATCTTAACAGCACTTCACAATACACACTGATCAGGCTTCAAGTTGGACAAAGATGTTCACTTTGATTTTTCTCTTCTTGCTCCTGAACAATCCACTTCTTGTGTCCAGTATCACCTATCCCAAGTGCTTTTGGAGAATGAAGCAGAATAATGACAAGGATGGAGATTTGTTGACAGGCTGTATCTTCTTCCTTTTCAGAGTGCAGTGGCCTGTGGAGAAAGATTATTTCAACCACATTCTGAATACACTGTAAGTTTCTTTCTATTTTCTATGTACGTAATCATGAATATTTCATGGTGGGTAGTAAGATGAGAATCAGAGAACGTTTTGAGTCTCTGTTCTGTTACTCAATCTGCAAACCAAGAAACAACCCCAGATTCTTTTAGAGACTCTTTTTCTACTTTTAATTTGTCCAGAGAGTTTTGTTATTCTCCCAGTTATCCTCCTACTTAACAGGCTGAAAGGGCTCTCTAAATTGTTCCATCACATGTAGCCCTCCTCTTGACAGTTTCCACAGCACAGTAGCTGGTGGTGTCTTACTGAAGGAAACCCCAATCTATTCAATGACTATTATTCTAAATGTAAGTAAATGACTGTCAAGTAGAGTCTGTGATGACCATTTGATCACCGTGTCACTCCTAATGCATGTGCTAGGACAACTAATATTTGTGGTACCCCCAGCTCCAGAGAATTTTTCCATAGCTATTCAGTTACTCTCTAAGATGCTCTGCATGTGGTCACATTGTGCCTTCTAAAGCTGCATCAAGAATGAAAGTAGGAGACCTGCCCACTGTGAACTTCACATGGGTTCCTGTTCCCCATTCTTCACCCATATACATGTATAACTACAGGCCTTTAATTTCAAAGTCTAGTTCTTCACTCTCTCTTTAGGGTAAAGAAGGAATGTGTAGACTGAAAATGACATGCTTGCATTCTTTGGAATGTAGGGTGAGTAATAGTGGTGATTACTTACTTTCTTTGTCCCTGGCCTGAATGACAACAGTGGCATGTGATACTTGGCCACACTTGAGAACAGTTACCTACTAGTCCATCTTTGATATTGTTTAAGAAGCATGTGTCTCTTCTCCTTATGTCTAAGCTGTTTATTCTGTGATACTTATGTCACATTTAACTCATATGTTTCTCTTTCTGTAATTTTACTAGTTATAGCTGGCTGCATAGTTTACCAATTTGGGCAATATACACATTTTGATTTTGTGTACTGCGGATAGTTTTTTAACGTAGCACTTTAGTCCAGTAGTTTGCTCTAACAGTTCAAGTAATTGATGTTTCTTAGTGTTTAGTGTGCAGGAGTTAGTGTTTGAGATTCATAAGTCACAATATCGAATTCTTGTTGAGTGTTACTGACAATTTCAATTATATTTTTCCATATAGTAATAAAGGATATAATAAGATAGTTTTTATTTAAAAATGCATAGATGTATGTCTGTATTTGTACCCAAAGATACCACAGTGGTACAATTTCTAAGTGGGATACAGATTGTATTTATCTCTGAGTGAATCATTCTGAATAAAAGAGTATTTCTGAGTTTGAAGCTTTTTGGTCAGATAATACGAAATGAGTTAGAAGACAAGAGTGTTACTCTTCTTCCATACACATAAGCACAAAATGATATTGTTCTATGCTTACTAACTTTATAACGATATTTATTTTCAAAATTCGTAAATATTTCCCATACATTGCACACTTTATAATCTTTTAGTATACAAAAATGTAATGCTGACACAAATAATTCTCACTTCAATTTCCAGAAGTCCCTAGTTTTCAATACAATGCCAGTGTTGTGCATTTGTAAGTTAAAAATGTATACAAAATGTGCTCTCTATGAGATAATTTATGTTGGTCAGATATATCAAGTATGATTACATTGAACATACTTGTATAAACATAAAATAGGTGAACAGTACTGGAGTACATGCTCTTAATATCACCATTTGGGAAATGGAATAGGGGTATCCCTGTGCATTTGATGCCAGGCCAGTCTAAAGCCAATTGTCACTCAAAAGCATGGAATCTGTTGCCTCTTTATGGCCTAGATGAGTAGTTGTCACATCCACACACACATAGATGCATATATTTACCAGACATACTCTGATATTTAAAATTATTATTTTAAATAAATAAATAAATCTTTTCAAAATTTTGTGCTTGCAGTCGACAAACAAGAAAGAAAAAAGAACAAGATAGGGATAGACATGAGGGAAAATGTTAACTATGTTACCAAATAATTATAATAAATTATAAGGACTTGAGCCAAATATATCTCAGAAAGACTATTGTGCATTAAACTGTCATGTTTTGATGCCATATCCAATTGAGTTTATTTCATAAAAATTACCAGAAAGTTTGCTCATGTACCATATATATTTTTCACATTGTTCAATAATTTCAAAATGAATTCATGATCAGATTATCCATTTTGTCAAAGACTGTGCCCATGTATTTACCTTCTGAGCAAGTATGCAAAACCAGAGATGGGCATCCCTCTCTGTGGAAAATGCAAAGTCTCATCTTATGTTTGATAGATGCACTCTCATGAACTTTTAATGATTTTTCAAACTTCCAGCTTCTCTGTCATTGCAATCTCACAACACAATATATTTATTTCAGTCATAGTAGATGGTTGGGAATACCATCCAGTACAGTATAAGCCTCATTCTGACTACAAATGATCATCACTAGATTTCTGTCCAAAATAAACAGTGTTCCATTTACAGAGCACCAACTGTAGACTATAAGTTTGTTCTGGCCTTGACTATTTCTGTTGTTGAAGTCAACAGGAACCCTGAGCTTTTATAAAATATGACTCTATTATTTCCATACCAACAGGGGTATAATACTGTGTCACAATTACACAATTTTTTCTTTTTTGAACAAAATTGTGAAACTCCCCCTAATTATGTCTCTAACAAAGACATCAGGTGTACAGTGGTACTTAAAGAACCTTACCGGGCAGCATCTGTCATCATTGGGACATTCCTAGAAATCTACAAATCTCAGCAGGTGAGTTTTATTTGGGGTGATTTTGTAAGAAACCCTGTATTCACTGGTGGCTTTCCCAGATGCCAAGAAGAACGTGAGGAGGAGACTGACCTCACAGTCATGTCCAACTTTGTAGTTCAAGGGTACAATTCAGAGACTTGATGGTGCTTCCACAATTCCTTGTGTGAAACAGATGATGGAAAAAGTAAGAAGTAAGGGGATTTTCTAGAATACTCAGCAGAAGTGTGCTTACATGTTTTTAGGTGTTCATGATACTTATGCTGCTTCCTGTGTCCTAGGTCATTTAGCTTACTTATGGACCCTTCCGTCCTATCCTGAATGATCATGATCACTTTTCCTGTCTGTGTCAGATGCCTCCCAAAGACACAGCTCTAGGAGAGGCCATGATCTCTTTGATGCTTTACTTCAACTGGCTCTGGATTTGACTGTCCATCTTAGAAAATGATCAGATTACTTTATTTCTTTCACATTTGAGAACAGACATGAAAAATATGTTCTGTTTCACCTTTGTGATCATGATCCCGGGCAAGAAGTAATTTTACATGTCAAGAGCTGAAGTGTGTTATAAACAAATCATAACATATCCATAAATGCAGTTGTCATTTATAGTGACACAAACAGTTTTCTAGCTGTGAGCCTTAGAATGTTGGATCTCTAGGTATACAAAGAATATGGGCTACCACTTCACAGTGGGATCTCACTACAAGTAAGAGAAGTTTCACACTTGACTCATCTCTTGGGACTCTAGCTTTTGCACACCACTATGCTGAGATTTCTGGTTTTAAAATTTAGTCAAGATATTGATCCATCTCAAATACTCAGATGATTACCTGGAAAGGCTGGGTGGATTAATTTTAACTGTGAGGTCTTGGAATCTAATTGAAAATCTAACTGAAAAGCTGCTCATCCAATGCCTAGTTGGAATGGCTAATGGTCAGGACTATTGACATGGCCTTTAGTTGTGGCAATGACACTGTATACAATGCTGTTCATGCTGTGTCCCTTGCCCTGCATGCGATGCTTCTTTAATAAGAAGATAATCAGCCAGTGGACAACAGCAAAAAACCTGTTATTAACTGTATTAAGGTAGTGTTTCCTCTATTGGGTGATATTTGGTCTCATCAATGTCGTTGTGCTTAAGAGTTTCTCAGATGCTCAAATCTAGTGTATTAAGAAATATTCACCAAATAGAAAGACTTCTGGACATTTGTCTTTCTGAGGAAATAAATCAACAGTGTGCTGTAAGTCTCTACTGCCAAGCCAATTAAGTGGAAGAAACAATTTATCAATGGAAATTAGTGATTATGTTACAAAGCCTCAAATAATATCAGCCTATCCTAATACTGAAAATATATCAGTCCTTAGTTATTAATGCTCTCCAATATGTTGTAATCAGTTTAGGAAATGGTTTTTACAAGTGTCCTTATCTGATTCTACTCCCTTTTAGGCTTTGGGGATCTCACTTAGATCTCTGAGAGTAATTATGCATGAAATTGTGCTGTGATTCAGTACATGCATATTCATGTATGTGAATGGATGCTTCTCACTGTATGTATGTATGTTTGTGTGTTCCTGTGTGTCTGTGTATGTATCTGTATTGCTTTACATATATGTAGGTTTGTGTCTACCTGTGTATCTGTATTTGTCAGTGTATATGTCTGCGTGTACCTGTATAGGTATTTTGCATGTTTCTGTGTAGTGGTTGCACATACGTATGTCTGTGTTGGTGTATATGGGTGTTTATGTGCGTGTCTGTTGGTATGTCTTTGGATGTGGGCATAAATCTGTCTGTGTCAGTGTCTCTAAGTGTGGTTGTTTGTATCTGTGTATCTCTCTCTGTGTGTATATTTCTGAGAACATGCATATTTGTGTGGGCCTAGGTATGTTTTGATTGTTTCTCTTTTTGTGTGTCTATTTGGGTGTATATGTCTCTCTGTCTACATGTGCCAGTACGTTTGTCTGTGTGTCTTAGTATGTATGGAAGTGTGTGTAAATGAGTATATTGCTGTATTATGTATGAATTTTTGTATGGATATGAGTATCTCTGTGTGTAGAAATGTGTGTGTATGTGTATGTGTGTAGTTGTAACCTCTTGATCTAATTCAACAGTGTTACTGATCTTACTTAATCTTCAAATTTTGTATTGCATTGATATAGAAAGAATAGACAGCCTTGTCTTCTTCCTTATTTTAGTGGAATTGGTTTGAGTTTCTCTCCATTTAATTAGATGTTGACAACAGGATTGATGTGAATTGCCTGTATTATGTTGAGGTACGTTCCCTGTATTCCTTCTTTTCCCAAGACTTTTATCATGAAGGGCTGTTGAATTTTGTCAAAGGCTATTTCAGCATCTAATGAGATTACCATGTGGTGTTTTTCTTTCAGTTTGTTTATATGGTGGATTACATTGATTGATTTTCATATGTTGAACTATTCCTCAAAATCTGGGATAAAGTCTATTTGGTCATGATGGATGATCATATTGATGTGTTCTTGGATTCAGTTTGCACTTATTTGATTGAGTGTTTTACATCTATGTTCATAAGGGGAATTTGTTTGTAATTTCTTTCATTGTGGAATTATTTGTGGTTTGTGTATCAGATGAGTGTGGCTTCATAAAGTGAAATTGGCAATCATTCTTCTGTTTGTATTTTGTGGAATAATTTGAAGAGAATTGATGTTAGCTCTTACTGGAATGTCTGGTAGATATCTATCCTAAAGCCATCTGTATCTGGGATTTATTTGTTTTGGAGACTGTGAAAGACTGCTTCTATTTCCTTAGGGTTTTTAGGTGCATTTCTACTGTTTGTCTGATCTTGATTAAATTTGGGAAGATGTGTCTATTGAGAAAATTATCCAACTCTTTTATATTTTCCAATTTTTTAATTACAAGTTTTCAAGTATGACCTAATGATTATTCAGATTTCCTTGATGTCTATTATTATGTCTCCCTTTTAAATTCTGATTTTGTTAATTTGGATATGCTGTCTATCTTTTTGTTAGTTTGATAAGATTTTTTTAAATTTTTTTAGAGATCCAATTTTTGTTACATTTACTCTTTTTATTGTTCTCTTTTTTTCTATCTTATTGATTTCAGACTTTAGTTTGATTATAATAGTGTCTATTCCTCTTGGACAGGGCTGAATTCTTTTTGTTCTAGAGCATTCAAGTCTGTTATAAATTGCTAGAATCAGTTCTCTCCATTTTTTTTGTAAACAGCAAAAAAAAAAAATGAATTTTTTTTTTACCAGAACTGCCAGTTTGTCCCATAAGTTTGGGTGTATGCTCTATTCATATTCATTTGGTTCTCAGGAGTCATTAATTTCTTTGTTCTTGCCTTAGATCCCTTAGTCATTCATTTAAGACTTCAGTTACAATGACATGGAAAGCTTTCTGTTTTTTCTCTTATTGTTGAGGTTCAGTTTTAATCTATGTTAGTCTGATCGGATGCAGTGTCTTATTTCAATTTTCACACATCAATTAAGACTTGTTTTGTGACCATCCATGTGGTCAGTTTTGGAGAAAGGTCCATGAGGTCCAGAAAAGAAGAAATACTTTTTGTATTTGAGTGCAATGTTCTGTAGATATCTGTTAGGTCCTTTGATTTATAATGTCTAATAGCTTGAGTATTTCTCGGCTTAACTTTTGTCTAGATGACCTGTCCTTTGGACAGAGTGGGATATTGAAATCTCTGACTATCAATGTCTAACAATGAATTTGTGCTTTAAATTTCAGTTATGTTTCTTTTACAAATGTGAGTGCCCTTGCATTTAGAGTGTAGATGTTGAGAAGTGAAATGTTATCATTGTGGATTTCTCATATGATAGATATGTAGTATCCTTTCTCATATCCTTTCATTAATTTTTGTTTGGAGTGCATTTTGTTAGATGTTAGAATGGCTTCACTATCTTGTACTCTAAGTCATTTTGCTTAAAATATTTTGCTAGCGATTAGCTCTGAAGTATGACTGTTTTGATTTTGAGGTATACTTATTATTTCCAGAAGTAGGATGAATAATTTTTTCCAAATCCATTCTGTCAGTCTGTATATTTTTTTTCGGAGTTGATATTACTGATATATCAACGACCAATTTTTTTGCTAATTTTTAAATTGCTATTGTTGATGGTAGTGTTTGTGTGTGTTTTGATTCTTTGCTTTGCTGGTAAGAGATTACTTATTTCCTGTATTTTCATGGGTGAAGTTAACTTCTCTAGTTTGAGTTCTTCTATTACCTTCTGTTACTTTCTGTAGTGCTGTATATGTGGGTAGATATTGTTTAAATTGGAATTTATTATGGAGTATCACATTTTCTCCTTTTATGAGGATTGAATGTTTTGCTGGGTATAGTGGTATGGTTTATCATCTGTTATGTCTTAGCTTTTGAAGGAAACCTGACCACATCATTCTGGATTTTATAGTTTCCATTGAAAAGTCAGATGAAATTCAGATAGGTCTGCCTATATATGTTACTACATCTTTTTCATTGCAGTATTTAGTATTCTTTCTTTTTAGGTATATTTAATGTTTTGATTATTTTGCAAGGGCATCCGTTTTCTGTTACAATCTACTTGGTGTTTTTTAAATTTTTTATAGGCTTCTCCTTTCCTAAGTTAGGAAAATCTTCTTCTCCAATTTTGAAAAAAAAACTATTGTGGAGATTTGTAATGTGATTCTTCTCATTCTTCTACTCCTATTATTCTTATGATTGGCTATTTGATAGTGTTCAAGTATTCATGGATGTTTTGTGTCAATAATTTTTTTGGATTTAACATTTCGTTTGATAATTGTATCTATTTCTTCCAACATATCTGAATGCCTCAGATTCTCATCTCATCTCCTGTATTCTGTGGTGATTCTTATGTGTGTAGTTTCTGTTTGCTTACCTAGATTTTCCTTTTTCAGAATTAACTCAGTTTGTGTTTTCTTTATTATTTCTAATTCATTTTTCAGATTTTTTAAAAGAAATTATTTATTCATTTTACATACCATTGATTCCCTTCTCTTTCTTCTTTCTGCCCTCCAGCATTTCTCATTTCTCATTTCTCATTCCCTCCTCTGACAAGGTAAGGCTTCCTATGGGAAGTCAGCAGAGTTTGGTACATTCAATTGAGGCAAGTCCTACTCTCCCACCCCTTCATCAGGGATGTGCAAGGTATCCAACTGTAGGTAGTGGGCTCCATAAAGCTGGTCATGCATCACGGATCATCCTGATCCTACTGCCAAGGGGCCTCTTAAACAGATCAAGGTACACAACTGCCTTGCTTATGCAGAGGGCCTAGTTGATTCCCATGGAGGATCTACAGGTGTTGGTTTAAAGTTTGTCTTGGTTTGGCAGTCTCTGTAGATTTCCCATCATGACCATGATGCCTCTTGCTCATAGAATCCCTCTTCTCATTCTTCAATTAGTCTCCTGGAGCTCGGACTTTGCTTGACTTTAAAGGATTTACTCATTTCCTACACTGCTTCATTTGTCTTTTCTTGTATTTCTTTCAGAGATTTATTAATTTCCTCCTTAAGGTCTTCAACCAACTCCAAAAAGTTGGTTTTAAGGTCTTTTTTATTCTACTTCAGCTGTGTTGGAATAGTCAGGGCTTGCTGTACTAAGATAGCTGGCATTGTTAGTGACATATTGCCTCAGCTGTTGTTGATTGTATACTACACTTGTGTCTAGGCATCTAAGTTTGTGGTGAATATAAGACAAGATGCTTATTTATAAGTTCTTATTTGCATGTGTTTTCTTCCTGTTTCTGTTTTCTCTTTTTTTCCCTCCAGTGTGGCCTGAGGTTCTTCAAGGCATCTCCACTTGATTTGGAGGAAAAAATTCTGGTGTCTGAATTGACCTCTGGTCCATCAGGGGGGACTCTTTCCAAGTTGGTGCTGGGGAACTTTGATGCACAGGGATTTGTGATCGTGGATAGAGTGGGACACCAACATGTGAGATAGTATAGAGGTGAGCCTCCAATATGGACATCTTATAGTCCTTCATGTTCTCCAGTTGAGCAGATACTCACTCACAGTGAGTCCCTGGGGCTTTGTGGTCTGGAGAGCTTTGGAGTCTGGGGCATTGTGGTCTGGACAGTTATGGATGGGTGATAGCATTTGGGGGACAAAAACAGTGGAAGTTATTCAAGGATGGGTGGCCTACCTAGAATTCTGGTGACCTTTGTTGACTCTGGTAGAGATGGTTATCTACCCCATTTGGGGGCTGGGATAAAGTAGAAACAGATATGTAAAGCAGGGAATAGACTAGGCCGTCACTGAGAGAGAGACCTGGAGAGTTCAACATGCAAGTGACCTACATAGATTTTTGCTGGCAGGCGTGTTAAAGGGTAGAGACTTGATTGACAAGTGTATGGTTGGGTTCAATCATTGACTTGCTCTGTCACTGGTGCTTTATCTGTGGTTAACAGTCATTCGTTCATTTGCCCAGGAACCCACAATGTTCAAAGTACATGTGAAAACCGTAAAACTTTTCTGAACAGTCAATTAGCAAATAGTAAGGAAATATTAAAAGCAAAATTACTCAGATGCTTCTTACACTGCTACACAAGTTGCATCTTGGGATTATGTTACAACCTCTGTTATAAACACACATCAAGTTTACTTTGTACCATGTGCTCCTTTAAATCATGCATGCTAATAGACTAACTGCAGATCATTACCTTTTCCTCCATTCCAACAAATCCAATCCCACAATCTATTCCCCAGATCAGCAGCAGGCTACATGTTGGGCAATCAGTTCTCTACCTCTGCCCCTGTTGCCAGTGGAACTTAGAAATCTTCCCCTCCTAACTTTCCTCCTGTCATTCATTGCTTTAACACAGCCCCAAGTTTGAGGAGACTATCCCTAGATACTTATGGTGTATACTTATGGTGTACTTATACTTCCCAGGAAGGGAAGTATAACACCTAATCACAAATGTTCACTTCTCCTTCAGTTTCTCAAAATACCAATGCCATGTCATATACCCAGTTATGTAGCCAGGCACCTACTTCAGCCCAGCCACATCAACTTCTCTAGTGAATCACACAGTTCTTCCCCACCAAACTTCCTTGTCAATACTCTATGCTTTTATCCTAGTCATGCAACCTGAGCAACAATACCTAGGAAACACTCAGAAAACTATGGCCAGAGAAGCAGATTGGCAATCCACAGATATTCACCTCTCCTTCCATTCTTCCCCTGTCAAATCACACATTACCATCCTCAGTTTTATAACAGACTTTCTACTCTGGCCTTTCCTGAGTCTCTATTGTATTCATAGGGGACTAAGACACACTGGAGTAAAACCTAATTTCCTTGCTTGGAAGGAACCAACCCTTCCCATACCCCTACATGGCCCTTCTTCATTAATCAGTCTCACCTCCTGGTACCTAAAATATATTTCACATGGGAACCTCTGTGAACAGGCCTCTCAGGACAGCAGAAATTTTTCTACCAAGCAACATACCAAAAACAATGACAAAATCAAAGTAACAGGAAAAAAATACATTCCTGGGGCATCAGCAGGCTTTTTGGAATCCAATACCTATGATGGGAGACATTGCACAGCCTTGACCCAGGGGAAGGGGCTTGGACTTGCTTCTACTGCATGTGCCACCCCATGAAAAGCCTTGCCTTCTTGTGGGGACGAGTGGGGAGTGGGTTGTGAGAGGGAGGCCAGGGGGCTGGAGCAGGGAAGAGGGGGATCTTTGATTCATGTGTAAAAAGAATGGAAAAAAATTTTAATTAAAAAAACCATGCTCATTCATATCTCTTAATGGTAATGGTCTCAAATCCCTAATAAAAAGCCTCAGAATAATAGAATAGACCCATCTAATTACAGCATCCAACAAAGACTCCTCAATGTCAAGGACAGACATTACCTCAGGTTAGGAGGTTGGAAAAAGATATTCCTTGAAAATGAACCTAAAAGCATGTTAGTTTATTCACTTCAATATATAAAAAATAGTATTCAAATCAGAACTAATCTGAAGAAATAGAGGAGGATGCTATATACTCATCAGAGTAAATACCCATGAAAGTGACATTTCAATTCTTAACATGTATGCCCCCAAAACTAGGGTATTTAAGTTTGCCAAATAATTACTACTATAGTTTCACATATTAACCCTCACACATTTATAGTGGGAGATTTCAATACCCCACTCTCAACAATGGCCAGGTCAGTCACACAAAAAATGAGAAATACTGGAACTAACAGACTTTTCATACTAAATAGACATAACAGATATTAACAGAACATTTCACACAAACAAAACATATGAAGTCTACTTTTCACCTCAGAGATCTTTCTTCAAAATTGGCCATATACTTAGACATATAGCAAGTCACAGTACTTACAAGAAAATAAAAAAAAAAACTCATTACATTCCTATGGATCATCATGAATTAAAGCTGGATATAAAAAAAACCCAACAGCAACAACTTGAACCTTGCAATATCATGGAAACTGAAAAATTCTCTAATGAATGAAAAATGGATCAAAATAGAAATGAAGAAATTTAAGACATTCTAGCATTCAATGAATCTGAACACACACTACACCCAAACATATTGGACATAATGATAGACTTTGTAAGAGGCAAGTTTATGTCACTATGTGCTTACCTAAAAAATATGTATTTTCATATTAGTTATTTAACAACACACTAGAAAGCTCTAGAACAAAAAGAAATAATGACACCAAAGTGTAGTAGACAGAAAGTCATAATCGAACTGAGAGATGAAATCAGTAAAATGTAATCAATGAGAATAATACAAAAGGAATCAAGAGAAAGAGAAAAATCAATATTGTCAATACATATTCCAAATTATGTAAAATATAGAGAGTGTATATTCAAATTAACAAAATCAGAAATGTAAGTAGAGGGGTGTTAACAACAGATAATGAGAAAAATCCAGATAATCATATGGGCAATCTTTAAAAATCTGTACACCACCAAAGAGCAAATTCAAAATAGATAATTTCTTCAATACATTCATATAAAAAATTTATACAGGACTTAAAGAACTAGTGAAATAGAAGCAGTCATTAATATTCTCATAATCAAAAAAGGCTGAGCCAAATAATTTTAGTAGAGAATTCTTCCAGACTTTCAAAATGAGTTATTGCCAATACTCCTAAACTGTGCAGAGAAGAAGGGACATTGCTCAATTCACCTTATGAGGTCACCATCACAGTGATAGTCAAATTATATTATGACATTAACAACTAAAAGGAATTACATACTAATTTACCTTATGAACATTGATACAAAAATACCATAACAAGTCTAGGAATACATAAAAAATATTTACTATTATATTTAGTAGGCTTCTTCCCTGAGCTTCCAGGATGTTCCAATATATGAAAATCAATAAGTGTATTCCACAAAAGTAAAAAAACCGAAGTTCATTGCATCAGTTGTAGAAAAGACCTTTGGCAAAATCCAACACGCCTTCATTACAAAAGTCCTGGAAAAATTAGGGATACAAGGGACATACCTCTACACAATAATAATAGTTTACAGCAAGCCAATAACCTACATCAATTTAAATGGAAAGAAAATAAAATAATTCCCACTAAAATCAGAAAGAGGGCAAAGTTGTCCAATTTCTACATACAAAATAGTATTTGAAGTCTTACCTAGACCTACAGGAGATCTGAATGAGATTAGAGGTAAAAATTCAAATAGAAGAATTAAAGTAATTATTTGCTAATGCTATGAAACAATATGTTAATGACCCTGAAAATTTCACTGGGGAGCTCCTACCTCTGACAAACAATTTCAGCAAAGTAGGTGACATACAAATTTCGCAACAATCAGTAGCCCTTGTATACACAAATACCAAATGAGTCCCAGGAGGGGTTAAGAAAGAAATCAGGGAAACAATAACTATCACAATAGCAAAAAAAAACCCTGAAATTTCTTGGAGTAACCCTAATGAAGCAAGTGAAAGACTTGTATAATAAAAGCTTCAAGTCTTTGAAATAAGAAATTGAAGAATGAATCAAAATTTAAAAAGATCTCACATGCTCATGAAATAAAAAGTTTAACATAAAAATTGACAGCTTACAGAAAGCAATCTACTGATTCAATTCAATGCCCATCAAAATTTTGACACAATTGTTTCCAGATCTAAAGAGGAAAATTTAGATTTTAGAAAGCCTGAGCTGACCTTCTCTGGTGATCAGATGGCTGAACACCCTAACTGTCATGATAGAACTCTCATCCAGTGACTAATGGAAGTAGATGCAGAGATCCATGGCCAGTCCCCAGGTGGAGCTCCAGGAGTCCAATTGGTGAGAGAGAGGAGGGATTCTATGAGCAAGAAATATTGAGACCATGATTGGAAAAAGCACAGGGACAAATAGCCAAAGTAGTGAAAACTCATGAACTATAAACCAGTAGCTGAGGAGGCCCCATGGAACTGTATCAGGTCCTCTGGATATGTGAGACAGTTGATCAGCTTGAACGATTTAGGAAGCCCCCAGGCAGTGGGATTGGGACCTTAGTGCATGAGCTGGCTTTTTGGAACCTAGAGCCTATGCTGAGAAACTTTGTCATCCTTGGTCTAGGGAGGAGGGGACTAGACCTGCCTCAATTGAATCTACCAGGCTGAGCTGAAATCCCCGGGGAGACCTTGCCTTGGAGGAGGTGGGAATGGGGGGTGTATTGGGGGAGAAGGTGGTGGTGGGGTAGGAGAAGGGTGGACAGGGGAATCCGTGGCTGATATGTAAAATGAAATTAATTATAAAATAAAATTTTAAAAAATACAGAAAATTCAAGTTGGCTAAAATAGTTCTTTAAAACAAATCATGAAGTCAGAAATACCAACAGAAATAAAGACAGCATCCTCAACAAATAGTGCTGATCAACCTGGGTATTTGTATGTAGAAGAATGAATAGTGATTCATCTTCAACAACCTTCACATAGTCTAAGAATAAATGAATTAAAACTTCAAAATAAAACCAGATACAATAAACCCGATAGAGGAGAAAGTGGGGTATAGCCTTGAACTCACTAACACAGGAGATGAGTTTTGAAACAGAATAATGATATGGCAGGCACTAAGATCAACAATTCATAAATGTAACGTTAGGAAAATAAAAGCATCTCTGAGGTAAATAACACTGTTATTCAGACAAAACAGTAGCTTACAGAATGGGGAAAAGGTTGTATCAACTCCACATCTGACAGAAGCTAGTGTCCAAAGTGTAGAAAGAAGCCTACAAATTCCCAGGTAACCAACAGTCCATGCCTACCAGAAATCAAGGTAGATTACCTGCAGTCCTTATTTTTCTCCTTTTTTGCCCCAGATCCAACCCTCAAATTCTGGTCATAAGCTTTGCAACAGATCTCCTGTGGCAGACTTCACAGCCTCACTGTTTTCATTTCCTGTGAATCCCACAGATCTTCCCTTTCTAACATTCCTTTTACAGCTCATTGCTGTATGAGAGCACCCAAATACAGCAGGCATATATTGCTTGAACAAAGTCCACACCTCCCCAAATATCAGCAAGGTTTCCCATAAATCTTTTTCCTCCCATACTTCCCCCATATCCAATTACCCCAACTCAGCCTAAGATCTGCAGCAGAACATCCCCAGGAGCCTGCTCACTGACCTTCTGCTCCTGCCAACTATGCAAGCCAGAGATCTTTCACTTATAATCTCTGTAACCCCACTTGTTGTTCTTCATCAGCCCCCAACCTCATGTGGTATCCCCAGATAACCCAAAGTCTGCTTCTCCCAGGGTGAGTAGGCTGAAAGCAGACTCATAACTCTCCTACTACTGCTGAGATCCAATCACCCAGGACTTGTTCCTGCAATAGAGCTGAAAACTTGCTTTGGTCTCTGTTTTTCTTTTGGACCTCACCCTCAACATATAACAAAGGCTTTCTCCTCCAACTTTCTTAATACCAAGTTATCCCACTATTCTGTGTTGCTGTGCATGTGTGTGTCTGTGGGTATGTCTTTGGAAGTTGGCATAAATTTGTCTGTGTCAATGTCTCTCTGTGTAGTTGTTTCTATTTGCATATCTCTCACTCTGTGTATTTCGGCGATTATGCATGTTTGTGTCGGCCTGTGGATGTATTTTGGGTGTTTAATTTTCTGAGTGTCTGTTTGAATGTGTATGTCTCTCTGTCTGTGTGTGCCAGTATGTTTATCTGTTTGTCTGGGCATGTACCTGAGTATGTAGAAATGAGTATATGCTTGTATTATTTATGTATCTCTGTATGGATGCCAGTATGTCTGTATGTAGCAGTGTTTGTGTGTGTGTGTGTGTGTGTGTGTGTGTGTGTGTGTGTGTGTGTTTGTAACATCATGATCTCCTTCAGTAATTTTACTGTTCTTGCTAAATCTTCAAATACTATCTTGAATAAATAGAAAGAGAATAGACAGCTTTGTCTTCTTCCTGATTTTATTGGGATTACTTTGTTTTCCTTTCTTTCTATTTACTTTGCTGTTGGCTATGGGACTGATGTAAATTGCCTTTATTATGTTGAAGTATGTTCCCTGTATTCCTACTTCCCCCAAGACTTCTTTTTGAGAAAAAAATGTGTTTTTTATTCTGTTATTTGCTTAATATAATTAATACAAATATTCCAATTGCATTTAATTTCCTACCAAAAAAAACCCCACAAAAATTATCTTCATTTTTTTACTACTGAAAAACTTCATGCTTGTATACTATATTTTTCTCATTCAATTCTCTGTTGTTGGACACCAAGTTTGATTTACTTATTTATTTATTCACACCCATTTTAATACTTATATTTTAAAAGAAAAATAAAACATTCCCCAAGACTTTTAACATAATGCGCTGTTGGATTTTCTCAAAGGCCTTTTAGAAGCATCTAATGAGATTATTATATGGTGTTTTTCTTTCAGTTTCTTTATATGATGGATTACATTGACAGATTTTTCTGATATTGAACCATATCTCAATCTCTGGGATAAAGCCTATTTAGTCATAATGGATGATCTTTTTCATGTTTTCTTGGATTCGACTTGAAAATATTTTATTGAATATTTTACATCTATGTTCATAAGGGGAATTTATTTGTAATCTTATTTTATGGTTGGATTATTTGTGGTTTTTGAATCAGGTGACTGTGGCCTCATAAAATGAAGTTGGCAGTCTTCCTTCTGTTTTTATTTCGTGGAATAATATGAAGAAAATTGGTGTTAACTCTGACTGGAATTCCTGGTAAAACTATGTGCTAAAACCATCTGGCTCTAAGTTTTATTTGGTTGGGAGAGTATTACAGGTTGTTTCTATTTCCTTAGGGGTTATAGGTGTGTTGCAATTATTTATCTGCTCTTTATTTAACTTGGTAAGAGGTAACTATTGAGAAAATGATCCATTTCTGTTTCATTTTCCAATTTTGTTAATTACAAGTTTTAAAAATATGACCTAATGATTATTCAGATTCACTCAATGTCTATTATTATGTCTCCTTTTTCTTTTCTGATTACGTTAATTTGACTACTCTATTTTTATTTAACTTGGTTAAGGGTTTGTCTATCTTGTTGATTTTATCAAACAATTCTTTGTTTCATTGAATCTTTTTATTGTTCTATTTTTTTCTGTCTTATTGATTATAGACATCAGTTTGATTATACTAGAGTCTATTCTTATGGACATGCTTTCTTCATTTTGTTCTAGAGCATTCAGGTGTGTTGAAAATTGCTAATATCAGATCTCTCCAATTTATTTTGTAAAAAGCTAGATGAATGTAGAAGTAACTATCTTATGAAATAAGAAACACAGAGCCAATGCAGAGATGAAAGCTCAAGAGGTCAGAACTAAGAGCCTTACCCGTCACTTCTGCAGCTATCCTCTTCAGCCAAGAGACCTACTTCCTGTGTGTTTGTCTTTATAAAGACTTTCTGTTCTGCCTTCTCATTGGTTGTAAATCCAACCACATGACTGCCTCGTCACTGCCTGTCTGTACAGACCTCCAGGTCTTCTATGGTTGGTATTGAGATTATAGGTATGTGTCTCCAATGCTGGCTGTATCCTTGAACACACAGAGATCTACCTAGCTCTGCCTACCAAGTGCTGGGATTAAAGGTGTGCATCACCACTGCCCAGCCTTTGCTATAGCTCTAATAGATATGACCCCCGGGCAACTTTATTTATTAACATACAAATCACATTTTAGTGCAAATAAAATATCACCATAAATGAACCTTATTTTTCCACCACTTTCACTTTGCCCTATAAGTTTAGGTGTATGTTCTATTCATATTCATTTAATTCTATGAAGTCTTTAATTTCTTTATTATTGTCTTAATTTCCTAGTCATTCATTAGAGAGCAGTTCATTTTCCATGAGTTTGAAACTTCTCTGTTTTTTCTCTTATTGTTGATGTTTAGGTTTAATCTGTGGTAGTCTGGTAGGATTCAAGGGGTTGTTTCAATATTCTCACATTGTTTGAGACTTGTTTTGTGACCAAGTATTTGGTCAATTTTGGAAAAAGTTCGATGAAGTTCTGAAAAGAAGAAATACTCTTTCGTGTTTGAGTGCAATGTTCTGTAGCTATCTGTTAGGTATTTTGTTTATAACGTCTGTTAGCAAGAGTGTTACTCTGCTTTGCTTTTGTCCTGATGACTAGTCCTCAGGAGAGAGTGGGATTTTGAAATCTCCTACTATCAATGTCTAAGAGTCAATGTGTGATTTAAGCTTTAGTCACATTTCTTTTTCTTTCTTTTTAAGTTATGTTTCTTTTAGTAATGTGAGTGACCTTGCATTTAGAGCATTGATGTTGAGAAGTGAAATGTTATCTCTATGGATTTCTCTTATATAAATATGTAGTATATTTTCTCATCCTCTTTGATTAATTTGGGTTTGAAGTGTACTTTGTTAGATGTTAGAAATGCTTCCCTATCTTGTTTTTTAAATCATTTTGCTTAAAAAATTTTCTAGTCATATTAGTCTCTCTGTTACATTCTATGATACTAGAAACTTAACCCAGGACAGAAAAAGGACTTGACTCTGTCTGTCTATCTATTTTAAAGAGTGAGACACTAAAAGATACACTATAGCACTACAGAGGTTATACCCGTGTGTGATTGATTCAAGAATAGGAGAGATGATGGGCATAGAAGTGATAGTTGAGAAGCACAATCAAGCACGTAACATATCACTATCTTACAATAGAAGCATGAAGTTGGGGGGAGTCTATACATATCCCTGGGTTCTGTTGTTTTTTGGGTGAGTGTTTGTTTGTTTTTTAATAGGGTTCTATTGTGCTGGCCTTGTGTTTCAGCCTTCTGAGCCTTGGGATTAAGGGCAGTGCTGTCATACCTGACGAACCGGTACATTTTAACAAATAATACTAAGCAATTGGGATGCTAATTTGAAGAAATAAGAAATTCATTCATAATATCATAAAACAACTCTAAGTGATTAAGGAATCACCTGGAGAACCAAATAAATAATAAGTTTCTAAACTGTCTCTAGACAAAAAATGTGGGACAGAGGAGAAAATTTCATTATCAAAGTAAATCATGTCCATTCTAGAATATTTAAAACATACAGGGAAAGAACGTGAGATGGAAAAATAATGGCATTTTTTGGAAGCAAGAATTTATTAAAATATTTATACACCTAAAAAAATTTTCTAGTCATTAACTCTGAGGTATGACTATCTTTGTTTTTGAGGTATATTTATTATTTGCAGAGTAGATACTCTTTTCACATCCATTCTGGCAGTCTGTTACTTTTTATATTGGATCTGATACTACTGAGACATCAATGAAAATTATTGTAAATTTCTGTTTTGTTGTTGTATTTTGTTGGTTATGGTGATGTTTGTGAGTGTTTCCCTTGTTTTGATTTTTCTGGTAAGAGATTGTTTTGTTTCTTGTGTTTTCATGGATGAAGTTAACTTTTCTTGTTTGATTTTCCCTCTATTACCTTCTGTGGTGCTGTATTGGTGGATAGAAATCATTTAAATTTGATTTATAATGGAGTATCCTGTTGTCTCTTTCTATAAGGATTGAAAGTTTTTCTGCGTATAGTGGTATGGGTTGACATCTGAGCTCTTTTAGCATCTGCAGGACAACTGACCACATCATTCTGGCTTTTATAGCCTCCATTGAAAATCAGATGATATTCAGATAGGTCTACATTTACATATTACTTCACCTTTTTTCTCATACCATTTAATATTCTCCCTTTGTTCTGTGTAGTTAATGTTTTGATTATATTGAGAGGGCATCCTTTTTCTGTTACAATCGATTTGGTGTTTTGTAAACTTTTTTGTACCTTTGTAGGTTTTTCCTTTTCTAAATTAGGAAAACTTTCTTCTATGATTTTGGGAAAAATATATTGTGGGCATTTGTGATGGGATTCTTCTCATTCCTCTATTCCCATTATTCTTATGTTTGACCTTGTCATAGTGTTTGAGTGTTCCTGGAAGTTTTGTGTCAAGGATTTTTTAGATTTAACATTTCCTTTGATAATTGTATCTATCTTGTCTCTTGTATCTCAATGACTTAGATTCTCTATTCCATCTCTTGTATTCCTGTTTGCCACCTAGATTTTTCTTTTCTAAAAGTTCATCAGTTTGTGTTTTCTTCACAGATTGTTTCCTTTTTCAAATCTCATACAGTCTTATTCATTTCTTTCAATTGAATGTTTTTCCTTTCCTTTCATTAAGGGATTTACTCATTTCCTACTCATTTTTTGTTTGTCTTTTCCTCAATTTCTTTCAGTGATTTATTAATTTCCTCTTTAAGATCCTCAACCATTTGGCTTGAAGGTCTTTTTATTATGCTTCATCTATGTTGGTATAGTCATGGTTTGCTGTAGTAAGATAGCTGGCATTGGGAGTGACATACTGCCTCAGCTGTTGTTGATAGTATACTTACACTTTTGTTTCTAGTCATCTGAGTTTGTGGTAATTATAGGTCTAGATGCTTATTTATAATTTCTTCTTATTTGTATATGTGTTTGGTTCCTTTGTTTCTGTTTTCTCTTTTGTCTTCTGGCCAGTGTGGCCTAAGGTTCTTCAAGGCATCTCCACACAACTTGTGGGAAAAACTTCTGGTGGCCAGATTGGCTTCTGTTCTAGAGGGGGGACTCTCCCCAAGTTGGGCATGAACACTTTTAAGCAGAGATGATTGAGATTGTGGATATGATATGGGTGGGGGCACCAAAATGTGAGATAGTTTAGAGGATGGCCAACAATGTGGACTTTTTACAATCATGCATGTTTTCTGGTTGAGTAGGTAAACACCCACAGTGTTATTGGACTGAAGCACTGTGGTCTGCAGTGTTGGGGATGGGCAATAGCATTTTGTGGACAAGGAAAGTGGGGGAGATTCAAGGAAGGCCTACCTGGAATTCTGGGGGCCACTGTGGTCTCTGGTAGAGCTGGGAGAATCTGACATTGGTGGACCTGTGATATCGTTGAAAGGGGAAAAATGGAAAAGTGGGAATAGGGTAGGCAGTCATCAAGAAAATGAAAGAACTTGTTCACCATGCAAATGGCCTACATAGATTTTTGTTGGCAGGCATATTAAAGGGTAGAGACTTGATTGACAAGTGTAGGGTTGTGTTGAATCATTGACTTGTTCTGTCACTGGTGCTTTATCTGTGGTGAATAGTCATATGTTCATCTGCCCAGGAAATGTTCACACAATGTTCAAAACACATGTGGCAACAACAAGACTTTGTAAACAGTCAATTAGAAAAAAATTAAGTACAAATTAATTAAAAGTAAAAGTACTCAGATGCGCCTTATACTGCTTCCCCAGCTGCTTTATGGGCCTGTGTTGCAACCTCTATTATAAACACACATCAAGTGTATTTTACACCATGTGTTCCATCAAACCTTGCATGCTATTTGATGAAATGTGGGTCTTTACCTTCCTTCTGTTCCACCAAATCCAATCTCACAATTCTTTCCCCAGCTCAGCAGCACCCTACCTGCTGTGGACTCAGTTCTCTACCTTTGGCCCTTTTGCCAGTTGAACACAGAAATCTTCTAATTATAACTTCCCTACTATCACTCATTGCATTAACACAGCCCCAAATTCCAGGAGACGTTTCCTGGATACTCACAGCCCACTCCAGCCAGGGAAATATAAAAGGTAACTGTAAATGTTCACCTTTCCTTCAGCTCCTCAAAAAATGCAATGCCATGTCATGTGCCCAGCTCTGTAGCTGAATACCCTCTTCTGCTAGCCACATCAACGTCTCTAGTGGTTCACAAAGATCTTCCCAACCAAACCTCCTTTTCTATACTCTATGGTTTATTCCGGTCATGCAACCTGAACAACTAATGCTAGGAAACACTCAGGACACTGTGGCCAGAGAAGCTTACTGGCTATCCATAGATATTTACTTCTTCTTCCATTCTTCCCATTCAAATTACCCATTACCAAACTCAGTTTTATAACAGACATTCTGATCTGCACTTTCCTGACTCTATAATGCATTCCTATGGGACAAAGAAATACTGATTGGAAAACCTGATATCTTTGCTTCAATGGATCCCTTCAGATCCCCCCTACATGTCCCATCTTCATTAATCAGTTTCAGCTCCCAATATCTAAAAATATATTTTACATGGGAACTTCACTAGACAGTTCTATCAGGATGTCAAATTTTTTTCTACCAGGCAACACACAGCCTCCAAAAACTACAATGGCAAAATTACAATAACAGAAATCAACACTCACTACTTATTCATATCTCTCAAAAGGAATGGTCTCAAATCCCTTAAAAAGATACTCAGAATAACAGAATGGATATGAAAATATGACCCATGTGTTTGTAGAATCCAATAAAGACTCCTCAATATCCAGGATTGGCATTACCCTAGGGTAAAAGCTTGGACAAAGATATTCCTAGAAAACAGACCTAAAAAACAACTTTGTGTATTCACTTCAATATAAAACAAAACAGAATTTAAATCAGAACTATTCTGAAGAAATAAGAAATGGCATAACATACTCATCAGAGGAAATACCTACCAAGATGACATTTCAATCCTTAACATGTTTGGCCTCAAAACAAGGATATCCAAGTTTGCAAAATAATTACTACTATAGTTTCACATACTGACCCTCACCCACTTACGGTGGGAGACTTCTATACCCCACTTTTACCAGTGGCCAGGTCAGTCACACAAAAGATAAACAGGGAAATCCTGGAGCTAACAGGATTTGTAAACCAATTAGACATAACAGATATTACAGAGCATTCACAAAACCAAAAAATAGTATACACTCTTTTTGGAACCTCAATGATATTTCTCCAAAATTGATGATATGCTTAGAAAAAATGAAGTCACAACACATACATGAATATTAAAAAAAACTCACCATATTCTGTCAGATCATTATGGATTAAAGCTGGATATAAAACAACAGCAACAGCATAAAGCTTACAATATCATGGAAACTTAACAGTTCTCTAATGAATTAAAAATGGATCAAAATAGAAAAAAGAAACTGAAGACATTCTAGAATTCAATGAAAATGAACACACAGTGTACACAAACACATTAGACATAATGATAGCCTTTTTAAGAGCCAAGTTTATGTCACTAAGTGCCTACATAAAAAGAATTATTTTCATATTAGTTATTTAACAGCACACTAGAAAGCTCTAGAGCAAAAAGAAATAATGACACCATAGAGTAGTAGACAGAAGGCATAATCAAACTGAGTGATGAAATCAATAAAACATAATCAAAGAAAATAATACAGAAAGAGTCAATGAAAGAAAGAAAAAATCAGTATGGACCATCCATATTCCAAATTATGTAAAATGTGAAGCATGTATATTCAAATTAACAAAATCTGAAATAAAAGGGGAGGAGACTTAACAACAGATAAAGAGAAAGTCCTGATAATCATAAGGACATACTTCAAAAACTTGCAATCCCCCAAATATAACATCCAAAATAAATAGATAATGTTCTCAATGCATTTGTTTCACTTACCAGACTTAAATCAAAGTCAGATAAGCAGTTTATATAGGACTCAAAGAAATAGTGAAATAGAAGCAAATAGAATTAGAATTCTCGTAACTAAAAAAATGCAGAGCCAAGTAATTTTAATAGAGAATTTTACCAGACATTCAAAAAGAGTTAATGCCAATATTCCTAAATTATACCAAAACAGAGAAGAAGGAACATTGCTCAATTTACTTTATGAATCTATAATCACAGTGATACTCAAACCAAATTAAGACATAACAATGACAGAGAATTACATACTAATTTACCTTGTAAACATTGATACAAAAATATTCATTAAAATAAATCCAAACCAAATCCAAGAATACATCAAGACATTAACTATCATGTTCAGTAGGCTTCATCCCAGAGATGCCAGATAGATCCATCTTTATTAAGCTTTACAAAGTCTAGTACAAATGGATGAAAACCTCTAAATAAATCCAGCTACACTAAACCTTATAGAGGAAGAAGTGGGGTATAGCCTTGAAGTCACTGGCACAAGAGATGACTTTTTGCACAGATTGATTATATGGAGGGCACTAAGATCAACAATTCATGAATTGGACCTTAGGAATCTTAAATGCTTCTCTGAGGTAAATAGCACTGTTATTCTGACAAAAAAGTAGATTACAAAAAAGAAAATGTTTTATCAACTCCACAACTGACAGAAGCTAATATCCAAAGTATAGAAAGAAGGTTAGAGAAATTCTCCATTAACCAATAGGCCATGGCTGCCAGAAATCAATTTAGACTACCTACAGACTTCTCTTCTTTCTTCCAGATCCAACCCAATTCTGGTCATAAGCTTTGCAACAGATTTCCTTTGGCAGCCTTCACAACGCGACTCTTCCCATTTCCTTTGAATCCCACAGATAGTCCCCTTCTAACATTGTTTTCACCACACACTGCTGTATCACAGCACCCAAATACAGCAGGGTCCACACCTTCAGGAATACCAGTAAGGCTTCCCATAAAGCTTTTTTTTCTCACAGTTTCCTTATAATCCAATTGCCCAGACTCAGCCCAAGCAACAGAACACTTCTGGGAGCCTGCTCCCTGGTCTGCTGCCCTTATTAACTAGGGGCCCCAAAGATCTTTCACTTATAAGCTCCAAACCCTAACTTGTTACATTTTGTCAGTCCGCAACATTGTGTGGCATCCCCAGATAACCAAGGGCTGCTTCTCCTAGGGCAATAAGTGGGTTGAAAGCAGACCCACAACTCTCATACTGCTCCTGACATCCAATCACCTAGGTCTAGTTCTTGCAACATTGTTGAAAACTTGTTTTTGTCTCTAGTTTCCTCTTGGGCCCTCTACCCAAGAGATCACAAAGACTTTTCTCGTCCAAATTTCTTTTCCCCAATTTATCCCAGTATTCTGGCCTCCAACACAAGCAGTCATTCCATGTGAACATAACAGACTGAGCATGTCACAAAAACAACTAGCACACTGCCATCTTTCTTCTCAAAAATCTAGAGTGGAAAGAGAAACCAAGGAACAAAACACTCACCTAAAAAGATAAAATCTAGAAATTGGCACCCATATCTGTAAACCTTCTAGACCAAGATGCCCAGAAGCAAGTACAAAAACAATCTATAAAGGCAAGCGAGATAAATCTCCAACTAGAGCCCAGTTATGCTACCACAATAGGTTCTAAATATTTCAAGATAGATGAAGCCCATGAAAAGTACCTTAAAATAAACTATATAAAGTTGATAGAGATCTATGAAGAGGAAATGAATAAACATGACAAAGAAACCCAGGAAAACACAAAGAAAAATTGGAGGAAGTGAAGAAACCCCATAAACAAATCAAGAATATACAAATACAGAGGTGAAGGAAAATAATATAACTGTTAACAACATGAAAATGAAAAGAGAAATAATAAAGAAAACACACATTGAGGAAATTGTGGAAATAAAAAACTTAGGAATTTGAATAGGAACTACAGATGCAAGATTCTAAAAAAAAAAGAAGAGATGAAAAATAGAATCTTAGACATTGAAGATATGGTAGAAGAAATGGAAACATTGGTCAAAGAAAATATTATATCTGAAAAAACTACCAACTAAAACATTGAGTAAATTTGGGACACTATAAAAAACCAATCTAAATGCAAAAAAGCAGAGTAAAGGCCCAGAAAAATATTTCCAACAAAATCAGAAGAAATTTTTAACCTACAATAAGAGATGCGTCTCAAGTACAAGAAGCATACAGAAAACCAATAGAAAACCAACATTAGATCCAGAAGAGAAACTTCCTTAAGCACATAATAATAAAAAAACCAAACATACAAAACAAAGAAAGCATATTAAAAGCAAAAGGGTAAAATACCAAATAACATATACAGACAGTACTGACTTGCAAAGGGAGACTCTAAAAGTCAGAAAGGCCAAGACTGATGTGCTGTAGACTCTAAGAGACCAGAGAGGGCAGTCAGGCTACCATATCCAGCAAAGGATTCAATTGCTATAGATGGAGAACATAAGATATTCCATGATAATTCAAAATATAAATAATATGTTTCTACAAATACAGGCATAAAGAAGTTTCTAGAATAAAACCACCAACCAAAGGATTTAATTATGTTCATGAAAACACAAGGTATAATAATCTCAGACCAGAAATAAAATAAGAAACACACACACACACACACACACACACACACACACACACAGCACCAACAAAATATCAGGAATCAACAACCATTGGTCATTGATATCTCTCACTATCAATGGTCTCAATTCACTAATAAAAAGACACACCCCTGACAGAATGGATGGAAAAACAGAATTCATCCTTTTACTGCATTCAAGAAACACACCACAACATCACGGATAGTCATTACCTCTGGATAAGTTGTTGGATTAAGTTATTTCAAGTAAATGCACCTAAGAAACAAGGTTGTGTAGACATTTTAATATTTGACAAAAAAAGACTTCAAACCAAAACTAGTCAAAAGTGTTAGGAAGACCACTGCATACTCATCAAAGGAAAAATCCACAGAAATGATATTTCAATTTTTTACATCTATGCCCCCAAGAGAAAGTCTCCAAAGTTCATCAGAGGAACACCAATACTGCTTAAATCATATATTGAACACACACATTGATAGTGGGAGAATTGATTACCCATTCTCACCAATAGATAGGTCATCCAGACAAAAACTTAAAGGAGAAATACCTGCATTAACTAATGTTGTAAATGAAAGGGGCCTAACAGATATTTGTAGAACATTGCAACAAATCAAAAAAGAATATATATTCTATGTGCATCATGGTACTTTCTCCAAAATTAACTACATTCTCAGAAACAAAGCAAGTCTCAACAGATAGAGGAAAATTGAAATGATTTTCTGCATCATATCAGACCATCACGAATTAAGGCAAGATATAAAAAACAGCAACAGAATTCTCACAAATTCATGGAAACTGAATAGCTCTCTAGTGAATGAAAAGTACATTGGGACAAATAAAACATATGACATCCTAGACTTCAGTTAAAATGAATATACAACATACCCATAATTGTGAGACTCAAGAAAAAAGTGGTACTAAGAGGAAAGTTCATAGCACTAATTGTCTACATAAAAATACTGGAAAGATCTCACACTAACAACTTTACAACATGCCTAAAGTCTCTTGCACAAAAGGAAGTAATGTTACCCCAGAGGAGAAGACAAAAAATATATAATCATACTTATATTTGAAATCAATAAAATAGCATCAAAGTGAAAAAAATAAAAAAAAATAAATGTATTGAAGAGCTGATTTTCGGGAAAAGTTAGCAGGATAAACAAATCATGGTCTAGTCTAACTAAAAGAAAGACAGAGAATTATCAGATTAAAAAATAAATGACAAATGACAGGGGTGCAACAATAGACACCACGGAAATCTAGAGAATCATAGGAACATACTTTTACAACATATACTCCACCAAACTGGAAAATCTAAAATAAATGGATAATTTTCTCAGTAGATCTCCCTTTCAAACTTAACTCAATATCAGATATACAATTTAAATGGACATATAAATCCTACTGAAATAGAAGCAGTCATTATATGTCTCCCAAGGGGAGGAGGAAGCCACAGTCATAGGGTTTTAGAGCAAAATTGAACTAGATTTTCAAAGATGAGTTAACATAAATTCTTTTAAAATTATTCTACAAGACAGAAACAAAATCAATATTACCTAATTCATATTATGAGATAGAGTTACCCTGATCACCAAACCACACGTGAGCCTAATAAAGAGAGAATGGCAGACCAATTTTCCTGGTGAACATCAATGCAGAAATACTCAATAAAATACTTGTAAACCTAGTTCAATATCTCATCAAAATGATCATCCCAGAGATGCAAGGATGGTTCAATAAGTGGAAACCTACTAAGGTATCAACCATATAAACAAAATGAAAAAAGGAAAGAACACATGATCATCTCATTAGATGACAAAATCCAACACCATTTCATCATAAAAGTCCTGAACAGAATAGGGATGTAAGGGATCTTCCTCAACATGATGAATGCGATTTACAACAAGTATATGGCCAACGCTAAAATTAGTAATGCTGATTTCTTTAAAACCGTATTTTTTACTTCCCTTTTTAAAATTATATGAGACAACATGAGTGTGAAAGTACATTTCAATGTTTTAGCTATAATAATGGAAAACCACAGTTAAGATATCCCACTTTACAGTGAGAATGAATAGTTGAAAAAAGACCAAGCCGGGCAGTGGTGGTGCACACCTTTAATCCCAGCACTCGGGAGGCAGAGTCAGGTGGATCTCTGTGAATTCGAGGCCAGCCTTGTCTACAGGGTGAGTTCCAGGAAAGGTGCAAAGCTACACAGAGAAACGCTGTCTCAGAAAACTAAAAAAAAGAAAAGACCAAATAAATTAATGAGCATGTTTTTTTTGTTTTTAGTATGAGCAAAAACTAAGGTCCTCATTGTGGTAAGTACATACATCTAATTCAGTCAGTAAATGCAGCAATATCTTAAGGTCCATCTACACCCTCTATGGAACATTCTGAAAGTAGATAAATCTGCATAGCACATAGACACTTGTCTGCCCATGTTTATTTCAGCATTATTCAGAATACAGAAGATATGAAATCAACCTTTGATGCCCCTTAACAGAAGAGGAAATAAAGAAAATACTTCCTATAAAATTTTGTTTTTATTTCATATAAACGAGGATTCATTATTGCTATTTCCAATTCATTCATAGAATTTGAAATGTTTCATTTCATTAATTAGCACAATTAAATATATACACAGTGATTTCTTTTTTGCCTTTTTGAGAGAGGGTTTCTTTGTGTAACAGTCCTATGTCTCCTGAAACTCATGCTATAGAACAGGCTGGACTTGATCTCACAGTGATCTACTTGCCTCTGCCTCCAGAGTGTTGGGTTTAAAGGAGTGTGCTACTACCACCTGGCCAAGTGATTTTAAGCTATACCATATACATTGATTTTAGAGAACTTTAAATAAATAGCTTATATGCAATTCATAATGATTAAACCAGTGATGAAAATTAACAAATATGATTACTGGGTGCAGAATACTCTTAGGCATACACAAATTCAGATGAAAGTCTCAAAAGATTTAAATATACATAGTGTAGTTGTCCCCAAT
Organism: Peromyscus eremicus; assembly: GCF_949786415.1. Classification (NCBI taxonomy): domain Eukaryota; kingdom Metazoa; phylum Chordata; class Mammalia; order Rodentia; family Cricetidae; genus Peromyscus; species Peromyscus eremicus. The sequence continues at coordinate 184,766,021 of NC_081416.1, read as the reverse complement.
TTGAAATAAGTAGATTATGTCATTAGCAGGAATTGAGGATGGAGAAGGATGTTGTGTTAACTAAAGAGACAGACTCTGGAGATTCAGATTTTTCACAGATTATAGATGTGTCAGTGTGCATCTCTATTTGGGTGTGCATATATACACACATGACTGCATAAAGAAAGTAGGAGAGGTATTATTTGAGAACAAAAGGCCTGAAGAAATTGGTACTGGTATACTACATGAAGTAAGTATGAAGAAAATATCACACGTCTCACAAACTAAACAAGCACTCATAATCATAAAGTGAAAAAAAGTGTTCTAACTAAGAAATGAAATCAGTATTTACATGAGCAATAGATGTGGGTGACGGAGGGGCAAATACCAACAAACGACATGCTACACATGTGTTAATGGCCACAATAAAAGCATTTATGATGTATATTAATTAAAAATCATTATTACACCAAAAACAAAATTGGATACGATCCTGAATCTGGACCACTGGAATTTTAATTTGCACCCTTTAAGAAAGGTGAATTTGCTCTCTCTTCATATGAAAGAATCTTCCCTTCACATTCCTCCATATCCACATCTTAGGACAATAGCTCATCCCAGGACCAGAGGTCATGTACATTTTAAATATTTCTATTTGAATGTACAATAAGATCTAGAAGAGGACAGTAGTCCCATTTGCCTCATCTCAAGTACTAAATAAGACCTATCACCACACACAGCAAAGACTTGACCCATATATTCCTACTTTCCCTGCAGTCCATGTCCACTGAAAGAGGCTCATCATTCCATGCTCATCAGAATACTCTCCCACGGGCAGTACATGTTCTAGAATGCAGACTTAGTAGATGACTAGGAAAATGGTGTAAGGAGGTCACATACCAGTTCCTATTTGCTCATCAGATACTCAAAATAGTCTTCTTTGCAGCCACCACTGGATTGTAAAATGAGCAAAAACAATGTAGGAAATCAAAGATAAAGAAGATGAAACTGATTTTTTGAAAAGTATGCATTTGTGAGAACTGAGGATCGTGGAGGAATATCATGTTTTAGAAATCAAATATTCAGCTTGTCTTTTCATTAATAATGTTTGATTGGGAGGAGGAGAAATGCTATGTCTTATATAATACATGAAATGAGCAAGAGTGGTCTGGTGTTTTCTCTGGATCTTGTTGAATATTTAAAAATCAACATTTAATGTAAAATGAACTGTGATTCTTTGATGACCTGGATAGTTTTGGAACAGCAGAATTCAGGAAATTTCTGAATGTGGCCTGATTACTGGTTCTCAAGAGGGTAGAAACACAGGATTTAGTAAATATTCTGTACCTGTCATTTTTGTAGCAGAGGCCCCACTGTACATGTTCTGTGGAACTCAATTGCTACAAATAAGAAGCTGCTTTACCCTGACAAGAACTTTGTGATACAATGCCCAGTGTGTAACCACGAATTCTGACTTTTTGAGTAGTCCTCCTGAACTAATAATGCATGTCTCACTGTGGATCATCTATTAAATTCCATGACAACCCATTTAAGGCATTAACATTAATGGGTTGTTGAGGCAGTCATGGTCCAAATTTTCCCAAGATGGCATCCTGCCAGGGGCATTAATTATCACAAAGATGAGTGATGTCATGAAACTGCATGAACTCTCCTCATATATATTTATCAACCAAATTTAATCACGTGGACTGACTATATCAGATGAAGAGAAGAGAGTGTCAGAGATTGCTCAAGCAGTGAGGAAACATAAGCAAAAACAAAAAGCATCATAAATGCACAGGTGTCTCTTCTTCATCCACAGAAAGAAAAGCAGATGGGCAAACATGACTGCCCATTTGATGTGCTTATCTGCATGGCATGTCAGATTTGGTACTGCTTAGGCATACAGCTGGACAAATATGTTCATTTTGACTTTCCTCTTCTTGCTCATGAGAATTCCACTTCTTGCATCCAATTTCAATCATCGCAGTTGCTCCCGGAGAAGAAAGCAGAAAGAAGAGAAGGATGGAGACGTGGTGCAGGTTGTGTCTTCTCCCTGGCAGCAGTGCCGTGGCCAGTGGAAAAAGAGTATTTCAACAATGTTTTGAATGTTCTTTTGTATGTACTCTGAAACGTTACCATGAATATTTTATGAGGGCTAGAAGAAGTGGATCAGACCAAAGCTTTGAATCTTCTCCCCTATTTTCCCAACCTGCTCATCAATAAACAACCCAAAATTCTTTTAGAGACTCAATGCTATTTTTCTAATTTTATTTTGTCCAGAGTGTTTCTTGTTTTTCTCCCAGTTACAACTCCAACTTACATGGCTGGAAGCTGAGTTAAGAAAAAATGCTCTACCTTGTTCTATCACATATAGCCCTCCTCTTCAAAGTTTCCATAGCACAGGAGCAGGTGATGACTTATCAAATGGATCACCATTTTATATCAATTAGTATCATCCTAAGTGGATACAAGTAAACAGCCATAGAGTAGAGTCAGCTGATGGTCCTTCCATCAGTGTGTAGGGCCTAATGCATGTGCTAGGACAACTAATATTTGTGGCACATTTAGCTGCAGAGAATTTTCACACAGATATACAGTTCCTATTTCTGATGCTCTGAATGTGGTTACACTATGTCTTCTGAAGCCTCATTGAGAACAGAAGTAGGAGACATGCTCATTGTGAACATCATGTTTTCCTATTCCTCCGTGTTTCACTTACATACATGAACAACCCCTGGCCTTTAATTTCAAAGTCCAGTTCTTCACTCTCTCTTTAGTAAAGGAGGAATGTGTGAACTGTATATGATATGTTTGCATTCTTTGAAAAGTGAGTCTGTCACTTCTCTTGTCACTTGCCTGAGTGACAGCTGTGGCATGGGATACTTGGCAACACTCGAGAACAGGGTTAGAGAAGGTACCTACTTGCACATCTTTGCCATTATTTAAGATGCATGTGTCTTCTCTCTTTGTATCTAAGTTTTTTATTCTCTGACACTTACATTCCAATTACCTCTTATGTTTGCTTTTGGTAATTTTGCTAAATATATCTGTGTATTTTGCCAAATTGGGCATAATACACATTTCATTTTGTAGATTGTTGATGGCTGTTATCAAACACAGCACTTCAGTTCACTGGGCCACTCTAACGGCTCAGGTACTTGGTGTTTCTGAATGTTTAGTGTGCAGGAGTTAGTGTTTGAGCTTCACAAGTTCTAGTCTCAAATTCCTGTTGTGTGATACTGAAATTTTCAATGACATTTTTCTGTGTTACAATGAAGAATATACTAAAATTATTTTTATTTTTAAAATGTACAGGTAAATTTCTATTTTTATACATAAAAAACACAGTGGTACAGCTTTGAAGTGGAAATGAGATTGTATTTAACTCTGAGTGAATCATTCAGAATGAAGGAGTATGTTTGATATTTATTGGTCAGTTGATATGAAATGAGTATAAAGAAACATAAGTTATTATTCTTCCCACATAACAGAAACACAAATTGGTATTGTTCACTCACAACTGACTTGTAACTCATTTTGTATTACAAAAATACCCTCATAAACATTTTTCATACATTTTACACTTTATAGTCTTCTATTTTACAAAGATTTAATACTGGCATATACAAATTTCAGTAGGATGCTGATTCTGTGTTAGTGTAAGTGGAAAGACAGTCATGAGATGTTTTCTAGAAAAAACATTATGTTGATCAGATATAATAAGTGTGAATATATGGCATGCCTAGGTAAACATAAAATAGGTGAACAATACTGGGGAGGTAGTAAATGCCCTTAATCTCTGCACTCAGGACCTAGAGAAGGTTTATCCCTGTACATTTGAGGCCAGTCTGCTCTAGAACAAAGTATCATTCAAAAGCATATAATCCATTCCTCACTATGGCCTATGTAAGCATTAGTCCTGTCCATACATACAGGTGAATAGTGACATATATCTTTACCAAATACATCTCTGGTAGTTAGATTAAATTAAAAATAAATCTCTAAAGGAAAGATTTTACATCTGCACTAAATAAACCAGAAAAACAAAAGAATAAGACAAAGTGGATATGAGGGTATATGTTAACTAGATTGCCCACTGATTATAAAAAATTATAAGCACAAGAGCCACATGCCGTGCAAACTATTATGTGTTCATAAGACATTATTTGACTGCCTTAGACAATTTAGTGACTACCATAAGAAAATATCATAGTCTCATGGATTCACACATTACATGTGTTTTTCATATTGCTTGATAATTCCAAAATGAAGACACGATCAGGATTGCTGTTTGATTAAGCCTGTGTCTTTGTCTTTATCTGCTATGTAAGCACTCCCAAAGCAGAAATGGACACTACTCTTGTGGAAGATGCCAATGGCTCATGCTATTTATGGGAGATGCACCCTCATCTATTTTAAAGCTTTTGTAAGTTTCCAGCTTCTTATGTCATTCCATCCTCTGTAGCTAGAGTTTTCCTGCCTGGCCCACAGTCAGGACAAATCTCTGTCACCCACCAGTCCCACAGCTGTCAGACCCAACCAAGTAAACACAGAGACTTACATTGCTTACAAACTGTATGGCCGTGGCAGGCTTTTTGCTAACTGTTCTTACAGCTTAAATTAATCCATTTCTATAAATCTATACATTGCCACGTGGCTCGTGGCTTACCGGCATCTTCACATGTTCTTTGTCACCGTGGCGGCTGGCAGTGTCTCCTTCTGCCTTCTTGTTTTTTCTTTTCTCCTCTCTGTTAGTCCCACCTATACTTCCTGCCTAGCCACTGGCCAATCAGTGTTTAATTTATTGACCAATCAGAGCAACACATTTGCCATACAGAACATCCCACAGCAATCCTCAAAGCACAGGACAGTTGTTTCAGTATTATTAAGGGGTGGTTGGGAATACCATCCAGTTCAGGTTGGTCCTTCTATTGACTACAAAGGATTATCTGTAAATCTCTGTCTGTAATAAACACCATACCCTTTTACAGAACACCAACTGAAAACAAACACTTTCCATTTGCCTTGGCTTTTTCCCTGGATGAAGTTAATAGGAACCCTGATCTTTTGCCAAATATGTCATTCGTATTTGAATTCTCTGAAAGTGGTTGTAAGACTGTGTCAGAATTATACAGTCTCATGCCTTTATTTGAAGAAAAGAAAGATTTTCCCCCTAATTATAATTGTAATGACAAGACTACGTGTATAGCGATGCTGACAGGACCAATCTGGGAAACATCTGCGATGGTTGGGACAAGCCTGGACCCTTACAGATCTCAACAGGTGAGACATTTTTGGTGTGGGTTTGTCAGAAATCGTGACTCTGTTGGTACCACTCCCAGATGCTAAGAAGAGTGTGAGGAGGATACTAGCCTCACACTTATGTCAGACAATGTGGTTCAAGGGTGCTTTTCAGAGACTTGATGGGGCTTCATTTCCTTTTTTGAAATTGAGATGAGGAAAGAGGTAACAGGTAAGAGGATTTTATGGAACTCTTTGTGGAAAGTTTGTTTACAAGTTCTTAGGAGTACATGCTACCTCATGCTTCCCACTGAGTCCCAGGTCCTCCAGCTTACCTATGGACCTTTCCATACCATCCTGAGTGATCATGAAAAATTTCCCTATCTGTATCAGATGACCCCCAAGGACACAGCTCTACCCCTCGCCATAGTTTCTTTGATGTTTCACTTCAATTGGAACTGGATAGGACTGGCCATCTTAGACAATGATCAGGGTACCCAATTTCTATCACATTTGAGAAGAGAGATGGAAAAAAATATAGTCTGCTTTGCAAACCATTAATTATTATTATATAATTTGCCTTGAGACTTTTTACCAACAGGTTCCTAAATGGTCAACATCTCTAACTGCACATTAAGATAATATTTTCATAACCCATTTAAATACCCTATAAATGATAACTTTGTTCCTTCTTTTTTTTCTTCTTTTTTCTATTAAATATCTATGGATATCTTGTCTGCATGTATGCCTCTGCAACACTGGTATGCCTGGTGCATATAAATGTCAAAACAATGATTTGGATCCCTGGGAATTGGAAATAGTTCAGGACCCCACAGTGGGTGCTAAATATCAAACATGAGACTTTTATCTGATCAGGAATTGTTACAGATAACTGAGCCAATTCTCCAGCCATGAAGCATGTCCTGTGTAAAAGTAATTACTCATTAGAGGAATATTTTTTGATCCCACTAATTCTTTCACAGTTCATCTAAACAAAAGTGTATGTAATTTTTTTATGTGTGTGGCGAGGAGGTAGTAGAAGAAAAATAAATGACTTCTTAAAATTTATAAATGATTTATTCTACTATAAGTCTAAGGTATGTTTAGGTATGAATTCTGATGTGGGTAGTTTCATGGTATTCAATTCCAAATTCCTGACTATAAAGTAGCATGAAATTTAAAGGAGTAAACTTCAAAAAAAATCCTCAAGTTTGATATAAAGTTGTATCTCATAGAGACCAGATAGTATAAAATCTACGAAATATTTTTTTTTTCCGATTAACAAGGAAAGTTACTATCAGGGAAGAGGACATATGAGCTGAAGGTATAGAAACTGAACTTTCTATCCATTCAGAGAGCAGCAATGAAATGTCAAGTGTGCTCTAACCAAGATCACTTGAGCATTACAAAACACATCCACTGGAGGCATACAGAAGATTAGTAACAATGCAAGCAGTGCTCTACTCACAGATATTAAATTTTCAATGCAGAAAAAGGAACAAAAATATAAAGAAATCAAATCAATACAAATCCAAATGTCAGACTCATAGGCTTAAATGTGAATATGTTCAAAGACATACTAAAAAAGAATCCAAAGAATGATTAAAGCAGTATTCCAGAATATCAAGCAGGACACAAATCACCTCCAGCAGAATGCAATGAGATCACAAAACCTTGCATAAAATAAGGAAATGAGTGAGCATGTGACTAACACATTTGAAAAGGTATAAAATGATGAAAAATTCAAACTAAAATATGTAAAGGAAAGAAAATAAATCAAAAAAATTCTAGCAAAAATTCTCACTAACAGAATATTTCAAGTTGAAGATAATATGGAATACTTGAAAAAAAGGCAAAAGAATTAGAAAACTGATAATGTGACAAAGGTAAAAATAAGGACAAGTGAAAGATATATGGGACCGGGGGGATAGGATTAAAGGATCAAACTTACAAACAATGAGCAGAAGAGAAGAAGGACTTAACAAGACATCTACAGTATATCCAGTAAAATACAATGGGAATTTTCCACAATATAGGGAGACATGTGGACATCTAGAGACAGGAGGCATTTAAATTCTAAACACATATCAGATAGAAACCTCCCCATGACATATTTTACTTAAAGTTTGAATTACAAAGATAAAGAAAGAAAACTGAAGGCTGCAGAGAGAGAAACCCATTTCTTAGAAAGGTCCCTTCTAGATAACAGCAGATTCCTTCATGAACTCTCTTAAAAAGGGAGAGTATGAATGATGCAATTCAAGCAGGTAGAGATATAGCTGCCAAACCCTCTTAATACACTCAACAAAGTTATCCTTTAAAATCAAAGGAGGCTCCTCATGGGTATAAACTTGACTACATCTGGAATTTATTATTATTGGTTTTTTTTGAGACAGGGTTTGTCTGTGTAGTTATGATGCCTGTCCTGCATCTTGCTCTGTAGTCCAGGCTAGCCTCTAACTCACAGATTTCTGCCTGGCTCTGCCTCCCTAGTGCTGGCATGAAAAATGTGTGCCACTGCCAACCGGCTCATCTTGAATTTATTAAACCTCAAAAATGGAAGGCATACTTGAGAGGTTTTTTTTATTACTTAATTTTATGTAGGAAAATACAGTTTTGAAAAATATCCAGATCTTTAAGATAGGAAGACATGCCTTATATCGAGTGATGGTGTTACATGCCTTTAATCTCAGTGCTCAGAAGGCAGAGGAAGGTGCATCTTTGAGTTCCAGGCCAGCCCCTTCTACAAATCGAGTTCCAAGACAGCCAAGGCTACAAAGAGTAGTCATGTCTGTGAAACAAAATCAAAAAAAAGGAAAGAAAGAAAAGGAAGTCATACCTATAATTTATGTATTTTTTTAAATTTTATTTTACAATACAATTCAGTTCTACATATCAGCCACGGATTCCTTTGTTCTTCCCCCTCCTGCCCCCCTCTAGTTCCCCCCCAGCCCACCCCCCTTACCCACCTCCTCCAGGGCAAAGTCTCTCCCAGGACTGAGATGAATCTTGTAGACTCAGTCCAGGCAGGTCCAGTCCCCTCCTCCCAGGCCGAGCCAAGTGACCCTGTATAAGCCCCAGGTTTCAGAAAGCCAACTCATGCAATGAGCGCAGGACCTGGTCCCACTGCCTGGATGCCTCCCAAACAGATCAAGCCAATCAACTATCTCACCCATTCAGAGGGCTTGATCCAGTTGGGGGCCCCTCAGCCATTGGTTCATAGTTCATGTGTTTCCATTTGTTTGGCTATTTGTCCCTGTGCTTTATCCAACCTTGATTTCAACAATTCTTGCTCATTAAACCCTCCTCTTTCTCATTAATTGGACTCCCAGAGCTCCACCTGGGGCCTAGCCGTGGATCTCTGCACCCAGTTCCCTCAGTCATTGGATGGGGTTTCTAGCATGACAATTAGGACGTTTGGCCATCCCATCACCAGAGTAGGTCAGTTCGGGCTGTCTCTCGACCATTGCCAGCAGTCTATTGTGGGGGTATCTTTGTGTATCTCTGTGGGCCTCTCTAGTACTTTGCTTCTTCCTATTCTCATGTGGTCTTCGTTTACTATGGTCTCCTATTTCCTGTTTTCCCTCTCTGTTGTTGATCCAGCTGGGATCTCCCACTCCCCCAAGCTCTCTTTTCCTCCACCCTCGCCCTTCATTACACCCACTCATGTCCAGGCTGTTCATGTAGATCTCATCCATTTCTACATAATTGGGTGATCCTTGTGTCTTTCTTGGGGTCCTGTTTTCCAGGTAGCCTCCCTGGTGATGTGAGCAGCAGTCCAATCATCCTTGTTTCACATCTAGTATCCTCCTATTAGTGAGTACATACCATGTTTATCTTTCTGAGTCTGGGTTACCTCACTCAGGATGATTTTTTTCTAGATCTATCCATTTGCGTGCAAACCTCATGATGTCATTGTTTTTCTCTGCTGAGTAGTATTCCATTGTATATATGTACCACATTTTATTTATCCATTCTTCAGCTGAAGGGCATCTAGGGTGTTTCCAGGTTTTGGCTATTACAAACAATGCTGATATGAACATAGCTGAACAAGTGCTCTTGTGGTATGATTGGGCATTCCTTGGGTATATACCCAAGTGTGGTATAGCTGGATCTTGGGGGATATGGATTCCCAATTTTCTAAGAAAGCACCATATTGATTTCCAAAGTGGTTGTACAAGCTTGCATTCCCACCAGCAGTGGAGGAGAGTTCCCCTAGCTCCACATCCTATCCAGCATAAGGTGTCTTCAGTGTTTTTGATCTTAGCCATTCTGATAGGCATAAGGTGGTATCTCAGAGTCATTTTAGTTTGCATTTCCCTGATGATTAGGGATGTTGAGCAATTCCTTAAATGTCTTTCAGCCATTTGAGTTTCCTCTGTTGAGAATTCTCTGTTTGTTTCTACAGCCCATTTCTTAATTGGATTGTTGGGCATTTTGATGTCTAATTTCTTGAGTTCCTTATATATTTTGAATATCAGTCCTCTGTCAGTTGTGGGGTTGGTGAAGACCTTTTCCCATTCTGTAGGCTGTTGCTTTGCCTTGTTGACCGTATCCTTTGCTCTACAAAAGCATCTCAGTTTCAAGAGGCCCTATTGATTGATTGTTCCTCTCAGTGTCTGTGCTACTGGTGTTATATTTAGGAAGTGATCTCCTATGCCAATGCATTCAAGACTATTTCCTACTTTCTCTTCTAGCAGGTTCATAGTAGCTGGGTTTATGTTGAGGTCCTTAATCCATTTGGACTTAAGTTTTGTGCACGGTGATAGATATGGATCTATTTGCAGTCTTCTACATGTTGATATCCAGTTATGCCAGCACCATTTGTTGAAGATGCTTTCTGTTTTCCATTGTACTTTTTTGGCTTCTTTGTCAAAAATTATATGTTCATAGGTGAGCGGATTAATGTCAGGGCTGGAGAGATGGCTCAGCTGTTAAAGGCTAGGCTCACAACCAAAAATAATTGATATCTATTAAGGTGAGGAAAGACATATTTTTATCTGGATCTTAAGTTGGGAAGACACAACTTTAAATTACATCATTTAATCTTGAAAATTCACCTCTAGTCTGGGCTACACCCTGTTCTGGAAGCCTATATAAGGACACTGAAAAGGCAACATGTGCTATTTGACTGCTTGCTCTCACCTTGCTAGTGAGTTCATTTCTTCACTGGCATTAGAAGCTAAATCTATGGGACTTAAGTGTTTAATAAAGATCAACTGAGACTTTCAGTATCAAAGAATAAGAAGTTTCTCCTTCCCTGTTTTTGCTATTTATACTCATCAATTGTTAGATTAACTAGACCACTTTCTAAAAGACATCCTAATTCATTTTCTGTATATATATATGATATATATATATATATGATATATATATCGTAACAATGATAACATTTCTAAGGAAGCCACATGAAGAACTCATACACATGGAAAAGTAAGATAAATACAAGTGGTCATGGAAGACAAAGACAACATTAGAACACCAGACAGAAAAACAACTGTTATCAAACTATAACAAATATTGCAACAACAAAATGGTCAATAATTAGCAGATAATTCTCAATAACAATTCAATGTTAATCTTCACATTCTCTATCCATAATGCACAAATGACAACATTGTTTTGTAAAAACCAACATTTATTTTTGCTTCCAAAAACAAAGCTCACGTACAAACATGGAGAGAACCCTTCTGTAAATATGGAGGGAAATAATTTTGAGGAAATGGAACATAGTAAAGAAAATGAGAGACTAAACTCTTTGTTGGACATGGATGGAAAAAATTCTCAACTAAACACTGACTAATGTAACTAAACAACACACCAGAAAGATCTGTCCCTGTGACAAGCATGACTTCATTCCAGGAATACACAGTGGTTCAACATATGCAGATCTATCTGCTAAGTAAATGCTGCACAAAAATAGACTCAAGCATAGGACTATATGATTATCCAAATATGTGCAGATAGGGCTCTTACCAAGGTCCAGCATCAATTCAGATTTAATATTTAAGTCAAACAAAAACCTGACAAAAGAGAAGGAAGATATCTTCATTAATAAGGTTTTCTTTTTATTATTCCAGCGTGATCACATTGAAATTATTTTCTATGGCAATCCTATTGACAACATTGTACTACAGGGAGAGAAACTGAAAGAATTTCCATTAAAATCTTCAGGGAGGCCAGTTATTCTTGGTGGTGCATATCTTTAATCAAAACTCTCAGAAGGAGAGGCAGGTACAACCTTCCCAGTTTTTGGCCATTCTGGCATGGATAGTAAGACCAAATGAGGTAGGGTTACATATGGAGACCCTCCTGTAGAAGTAACCAACCATCTTATTGAATAAGAAATACAGAGCCAATGTAAAGATAAAAGCCCAAGAGGTCAGAGCTAAGAAACTTACCCTTCCTGCTTCAGTGATCCTCTTCAGCCAAGAGAGACCTACTTCCTGTGTGTTTGTCTTTTTATAGGCCTTCTGTTCTGCCTTCTCATTGATTGTAAACCCAACCACATGACCGCCTCATCAGTGCCTGTCTGTTCAGACCTCCAGGTCTTCAATGGTTGGTATTGAGATTAAAGGCGAGTGTCTCCAATGCTGGCTGTATCCTTGACCACACAGAGATCTACCTAGCTCTGCCTACCAAGTGCTGGGATTAAAGGTGTGCTATTAGCTCTGACCCAGGCAACTTTATTTATTAACATACAAATAAAATCACATTTCAGTACAAATAAAATATCACCATATTTCCCCTTTTCTATTTTAATAAAAAGGAAAAGGAAAAAGGTTATAACTAATATAAGAAAAACTATATACAAAAGTACAATAACTATATACAATATATACAAGTAATAAATACCTAAACAATGTCTAGTCCATTTGTATTGGACAAATTCAGAGAAAATAATTTCATTATCTATCCTATTTTGGCAAGTCCAAAATGTATCTAATTCACTTTCTATCCTAATTAATCTTCAACTATAACTAACTAACCTTCAACTATAACTAACTAATCTTCAACTCCCTCAGAGACCCAAGAAGGAAATAATATTAGCTAACAAAAATAAAAACAGGAAGTGCATGCAAGCAACTTCCAAAAATTTGTGAGTTGACAGAAACAGCCAGCTGCCTGGACAGTCACCTCAGGTTCTCCGCAGTGCTGGGGCATCATCTTCAGCCTACAGGTTAGCATATCTGACAGACTCATTTGTGAAGTAGGATGTACACAAGGTCAACAGTTCAACCTCACATTGGGTGGGAGCAGTCCATGTACCAGAAACACCTGAATTCCACTAGTGTCATGTCATGATTCAGGATTTTAAATTCTGGAAATTGTTGATGGTTTTTTAATTCAGCTCTCCATTCTTCTTGGCTGTGTATATATGGCTTCATCTCAGCATCCCATTCTTCTCCACATCCCTCTATCTAATGCCAGTCTACTATTGAGAGGCATGAGCTTAGTTACTCTTCAAGAATAACTGTTTCAGCTGCTGTTCCATAGCACATCAGAAGTCATCGGCCCACTGCCTGTTCAGCTGCTTTTGAAGAAAAGGGCACTGTACCTTTTCCGAATTGTGAAGGCCACTTCAGGGATGGTGCCATATTGTCTTGGCCTCAGAAGATGCCTTTTGATAAAGCCATAACCACACTTGTTTTGGCAAGAATCAGTAGTCCTTTGTTTCATGTCCTGTCTGTCCATTTGGTCCTGTTGATTTGAGGATACTTTGTTGTCCAGTGGCTAACTTTTGCCACAATGAAAGTTAACTCCATATGCAGTTTTTTCAATTCCCATATTTTCTCTGAAGTAGATTGGTACTGCCAGGAGGTGACATGTCTCAAAAAAGAAAAATTTTCTAAGTTATTAAAACATTTTAAATGCCATATTCTGTAGATCTCTGAAGGGTTTGAAGATGACCTGTCTAAAATATATCTGCTCAATTTTGAAAACATATCTAATATAACTACAAGTTCTATTATAATGTCTAACTACTAACTTTCATTTCTTTATATCCTAATAGTTGGTAATAATAACATTCAAGGATCAGAAAATTGCATTGTTAAATGAATAGTATAAGTACAATTAGAAATATACATATAGCATTTTCTAACAATATCAATTTCAATATATATAATTTGTATACAATATAAAACAATACAATCCATTGTAAAGTATTTAAAACTAGTAATTGTCTTTTTCTTCTTTTCTTTCTTTCTCTCTTTTTTTTAAACAAGAACCTTTGCTTAGCCTTTTTCCTAACACTTGACAACAACTTGTCACCAACCACCCTAAACAATGAAAATTATCCCCAACCCAAAACTCATTAAAAAGACCAAAAAACCACCCGCCCCACACCACCTCTTTGGGAATGTGGGCGAAGGTATCTTTATCCTGAAAAGAAAAAAAAATTAGGTTAATTGTCAAATTCTAGGAAAGGTAACTATATTCTTCATTATCCAGTCTGTGTATAATGCCAAAGTTCAGGGTTTATCTCAAGTCCTTATTCAAGTAGTCTTTGAGACTGGATCATCTCAGCTAGTCATCTCAAAATTGCTCTGAGCACCTTGTAGTTCAAAGCTGATCTGTAGATGATGTTTGTCAGCATAGTGATATTATTATTGTCCATGTGGAATTGTTGTTGTTGTGGGGCCCCATCTTCTTCCTGGAGACTTCAGTTGATGTTATGCCTGGCCGTGATTTCCTGCAGAAAACTGATAAGAGATTCGAACACAATGACATATATATGCAGCTAATTGAAACCTTTTTTATAGAATTAATTAGTACTCTATATGACCACTCATATCTTAACAAAGTTTAAAATGTATATATATATATTTATATATATATATTGTATATATATATATATATCTTGTAAATTTTGATATAAAATTCATACTTTAAGAAAAGTTTACAGAATCAGAATGGAATCAAAGAGTTGAGATTAGTAATAGAATTGTCCCTTAATTAATTTTTTTTTTCTGTCCCATAGCAGAAGATGGCTCTTTTCTTCTGACATGATACAGGGAGTTTGCATTTTCCTTTTAACAGCATGCTTGATTTTAAGGAAGGAGAGAGCCATTCCCCAACTCCAAAGACAGCTTTAAATTTTAATTGAATTGGGACTATTGGAGGACCAGTAGTGTTAAATTTCTTTAGAGAAGAGCAGAAACAAACATTTAGGAAGACTTATAAATTTTTTTTTAAATGATATACCCATACGCCATTTCACTCTGTTTCCTGGAATAGATGATATGTAGCTTTTTTTCATTTGTCTCATTTGTCCAGTGTTCTTCATATTCCTCAACCTTCATTCTCCTAAAAGACAAAAACAAGAATCTTTCCCCAAGACTAATTTTGGGGATGTTCCTTTTTGGCAAGTTATTATCTGATTAAATGAAAAGGCATGTGTTACTGGTATAAGTTCAAATTGGATGTTCATGCTGGTTGATAAACTATCACCTCCTCTAATTATGAGGTCCCTCTTGTTCAAATCGAACCTTTATCACTTTTGATGGTACCCACAGTTTATCTTCTCCTGTAGAAAGAAAAGCAAAACCTTGTCCCCAACGTAACACATACCCTGGTTTCCATTCTGAGGTCAGCACATCCTTAAAGTATATAGGCTGATTTAATTCTGTAGTTTTTTCTGTTATCCAATGTCTCTCTGCAGCTGTTGTTTCTTTCTCATTGGCATTAAGAAAATTCAAGTTAACAGAACATTATGCAGTCTATTTCTGGGTTTTTTTTTACCCCTTTCTGTTTATTTAGCATATCCTTTAGAGTTCTGTTTGATCTTTCTATAACTCCTTGACCTGTAGGATTATGTGGTATGCCTATAATATGCTTCATATTGTAATAAGCAAAAAACTGTTTAATTTTAACAGAGATATATGATGGAGCATTATCAGTTTTGATTTGTGCAGGCATACCCATGATTGCCATAACTTCTAGCAAACAAATGATTACAGAATCAGATTTTTAAGAACTCAAAGCAGTTGCCCATTGAAATCCTGAATAAGTATCAATGGTATGGTGTACATATTTCAATATTCCAAATTCTGCAAAGTGAAACACGTCCATCTGCCAGATTTCATTCCTTTAAGTACCCTTTGGATTACATCCTGCTGGTAATGGTGTTTGATTGTAGAAGGAACAAGTAGGACATTTCTTTCCTATTTCTTTGGCTTGTTCCCAGCTTATGGAAAAATCCTTTTTTAAACCTTTACTATTGACATGATATTTTTAATGAAATTCTGAGGCCTCCAGCAATTTCCTATCAATAATTTATCAATCTCATCATTGCCTTGTGCTAGAGGGCCTGGCAAACCAGCATGGAATCTAATGTGAGTTATATATAAAGAATGACTCCTTTTCCTGATTGTATCTTGTAATTGAATAAATAGTGAAGTTAATTCTGAAGCATTGGGGATAAATTCTGCAGTCTCAATATGTAATACTACTCTTTCAGCATACTGAGAGTCAGTTCCTATGTTGAGAGGTTCTGAAAAATCCATTAATACCAACAGAATAGCATACAATTCTGATTTTTGAACTGAATTATAAGGACTTTGAACCACACTTTACTTAAATTTTCTGATATGCAACCTGCCTTTCCTTGTTTATTGGCATCTGTATAAAATGTGCAAACTCCAGATATGGTTTTTTTCCTGTACAGTGAGGCAAGATCCAATCAGCTCTCTTTATAAGATCAATTCTATCGCTTTTGTGATATTTGCTGTTAATTTCTCCCAAATAGTTACTGCAAGCTCTTTGCCAAGGTTCACTTTCTGTCCATAATTTTTCAATGTCCTCCTTAGTTAAAGGTACAACAATTTCTGCTGTGTCTATTTCTGCTAATTGTCAAAGTCTCAATTTTCCTTTCCAAATCAATTCAGAGATTTTTTTTCCACATAGGTTTTTAAATTTTTATTTGGTTTATTTCATATCTTCCCTCTGCATTAATATTCCTGTAGGAGAATGCCTAGATGGTATAAAATAACAAAAGTGCAATCCAGCTTTGGATCAATATGATCCACATGCCCTTCATGTACTTTCTTTTCTACCAAGGCCAATTCTTTCTCAGCTTCAGGTGATAATTCTCTTGGACTATTTAAGTCCTTATCACCATCAAAGGTTTTGAACAAATTATGCAGTTCATCATTTTTTACCCCAACAATAGTTCGTAGATGAGAAATATCTCCAAATAATCTTTGAAAGTCATTAAGTTTCTGTAGTCTATCTCTCCAAATTTGCACCTTTTGGGGTCTAATTTTTTGTAGCTCTATTTTATATCCTAAATAATTAATAGAATCTCCTCTTTGTATCTTTTCAGGAGCAATTTGTAATCCCCAGCAAGGCAAAATTTTCTTTACTTCTTCAAACATTCTTTCTAAAGTATCTGCACTTGACTCAGCTAGTAAAATATCATCCATATAATGGTAAATTATAGATTTAGGAAATTTTTTACGTATCACTTCCAATGGCTGTTGTACAAAATATTGGCACAGAGTTGGGCTATTCAACATTCCCTGTGGGAGAACCCTCCATTGAAATCTTTTAACCGGTTGAGAATTATTATAAGTAGGCACTGTGAAAGCAAACCTTTCTCTGTTTTTTTCTTGTAAGGGTATTGAAAAGGAACAGTCTTTAAATCAGTAACTATGAGAGGCCATCCTTTTGGTAACAGAGTAGGCAAAGGAATTCCAGATTGTAGAGAGCCCATTGGCTGAATTACTTTGTTAATTGCTCTAAGGTCTGTTACCATTCTCCATTTACCAGATTTCTTTTTAATAACAAATACAGGAGAATTCCAAGGGCTGGTTGATTCTTCAATATGCTGAGCATTTAACTGTTCTTCTACCAGCTCTTCTAAAGCCTGGAGTTTCTCTGTTGTTAAAAGCCATTGCTGAACCCATACAGGCTTGTCTGTTCACCATTTTAAAGGTAGAGCTGTTGGTGTCTTTGGAAGCTCATCAGTTGTTGTGCCCTGTTCTTGTATAATATGGTTGGCTGGTGACCACTCATTAGAATAATATCTTCTAATATTTCTCTCAGAAACATGTGCTAGTTTATGATTTGTTTCTGAGATTGGAGGGATGTTAATCTGAGTATTCCATTGTTGCAACAGGTTCACAGCTATGTTAGCCATATATGGTTTTAATTTTCCTCTCTGTCCTTCTGGACCTATATATTCGAGGCATCTTGCACTCTGTTTCACTTGAGATACTGTCCCAATTCCTAACAGTTGAAAGCTTACCTCCTGAAGAGGCCAAGTTGAATGCCAAAATTCTGGTGCAATTATGATAACGTCCGCACCTGTGTCTACCAGACCAGACAACAAAACACCATTTATTTTTATTGTTAATTTTGGTCGTTGTTCATTTATAGAAGTTTGCCCAAAATTTTTCTTTATGTTTTCTCCTGAATTTTCTGTTCTCTCTGTTTTATCATCCTGACCAGCATGATTTATTCCAATAGGCATTTGGTTATTTAATTGCTCTGAGTAGGGATTTCCTCTACAACTGTAGGAAAGGTTTGAACTGGATTTACCGTGGGGGCCTGCCTGAGGCCCTCTGGGAGTTTCCTGAAGCTGAGGCAAATGATTACCTTGTCTGTCCCTTGTTGATCTACCTTCGTTGGTCCAGTGTTTTCCCTTACCACACCTTCTGCATACTCCAGAAGGAAGGGGCATTCTGTTGCTATTGTTCCTTGAAGAAACATTGTTTCTAAGAATGACCTGTTTACAGTCCCTTTTCAAATGGCCTTGCTTTCCACATCCAAAACATGTAACATTTCTCAAACCTTTTGAAATTACTTATCTACCCACATAGCATCATGATCATGAGCCTCAACATTAACTGTATCTCTAATCCAATCTTCCCAAGGTGCAGATCTTGCCTTTAATGGCCTGATTAATCTTTTGCATGCTGCATTCGTGTTCTCAAAGGCCAAAGATTCAATTATTATCTGACTAGTTTCTGAATCCAGGACCATTCTCTTTACTGCTGAAGCCAGTCTTTGTAAAAAAATCTGTGAAAGATTCTTTTGGGCCTTGAATAACCTTTGTAAATGACTCAGTTTTTTTTTCCTGGTTCCTCAACTCTGTCCCATGCATTCAAGGCTGCTGTTTGACATAGAATTAGGGTTTGGACATCATATAAACATTGCCTTTGTACTGAAGCATATTGGCCTTCTCCAATAAGTTGATCCTGGAAGACTTGTATTCCTTTATCTCTCCATTGTTTTTCTATGTTGCTAGCCTCATCCTTGAACCACATTTGTCACTGGAGCCTTTGACTGGGTTCCAGAACAGCCTGTGCCAGCTCCCGCCAGTCCTGTGGTTTAATTCTATTATATGTTGACCAAGAGTGTAACATTTGCATTACATATGGGGAATGTGTACCATAAGATACTATTGCCTCCTTAAACCTTTGTAAATCTAACATTTCAATTGGAGCCCAAATAATTTGTGTAGTCATTTGATTAGGCAACTGCTGTATGGTTACTGGACAAATTAAAGGTGACTGTGTGAAAACAGGCTTTCTTTCTGTAACCTTATGATCCAATTTTGAAACAACTTCACTGTTAATTTCTTCTGTCTGAATTTGAATTTCTCTATGATTCATTTTACAGGTTTAACAGGTTTTTTTAAAACTTTTATCCTGGCACTTAAATTAACTATCTTTTTAAATAGTAAAATGAAGATAAGAAAAGTAATAAACTGCATAATTCAATCAAAATTAATCTTCTCATATAGTTGTTCCATTGTCAGACTGTCTAAAATTTCAAACAAACCCCAATTTTCTTCCAATGTACACATGAAATCCATTTTTTAAATGTGGAAAAAAAATTTCTCTTTTAAATAGTTTCCTTTAAAATATCTGATATGTTAATTTACTTACCAAGTCTGCATAGAAGAGCAGAAATCTGAGGAAATTTCAAAACAGTCACCTAGTGTCCAAGGTGTGAATCCAGAGAGAGAGAGAGAGAGAGAGAGAGAGAGAGAGAGAGAGAGAGAGAGAGAGAAAGTGTAGCCAAAAGTTCTGGCTAAAATCTTAAATCCAGCCACGTGTTCCCGCTTGGGCTGAGTCAAGCCTGGGCTCTGGTTTCCTTAAGCTCCAACCACGTGGCTGGCTTTACAGGCACGGGCCCTGTTTGGCAGGGCAGGCCTGAGTTGTTTGTAGCATCGGCTTTGAGCAAGTAGCTCCAGCTGCATGTAACCACTTGAGGCTATGGTCAATCCGGCCTGAAACCAAGCCGACCTGGGCCCGAGCTAGGGTGCCAGGCCACCCAGATGGGAAACTGGACCTGCTGCTAAGCCAAGCCAAGAGGTTTTTTAATGGATTTTTGTCACGTTGGGTGCCAAATGTAGAAGTAACCAACCGTCTTATTGAATAAGAAACACCGAGCCAATGTAAAGATAAAAGCCCAAGAGATCAGAACTAAGAGCCTTACACTTTTTGCTTCAGTGATCCTCTTCAGCCAAGAGAGACCTACTTCCTGTGTGTTTGTCTTTATATAGACTTTCTGGTCTGCCTTCTCATTGGTTGTAAACCCAACCACATGACCGCTTTGTCACTGCCTATCTGTACAGATCTCCAGGTCCTCTAAAGAAATGAGCAGAAATTGGACAAGGATGATTTTTTTTTATTTCCATCCACTTACCTGCAAATTTCATGATGTCATTTTTTTTTAAATTTCTGCTGATGAGTAATACTCATTTGTGTAAATGTACCACATTTTCTTTATCTATTCTATGGATGAGGGGTGTCATCCTGAGTAATGTAACTTAGACCCTGATATTAAACATGGTATGTCCTCATTCATTAGTGGATATTAAAGTAAAAGCAAATGATAACCAGGCTACACTCCACAGCCTCAGAGAAGCAAGGTAACAAGGAAGACCTTAATAGGGACACTTGGATCACCCTAGGAAGTGGAAGTTGATGAGATCTCCTGGGTAAACTAGTGGTAGGTTGTAGAAAAGAAGGAACGGGGAATGGAGACATGAGGGGTTTAGATGGTCCAGTTTGGGGAGGGATGGAGAGAGAGAGCAATAAAAGAGACATCTTGATAGAGTGGGTTATTATGGCATTACATGGTTAGGGAAAAACCTGCTGCCAGAGAAACTCCCATGATTTCCCAAGAATGACCCCAGCTGTGACACCTAGAGAGGGTGCCTGAACTAGCCTTCTCCTGTAATCAGATTGGTGACTACCCTAATTCTTTCATAGAACCTTCATCCAATTACTATGGAAGCAGATGCAGAGATTCATAGCCAAGCACTGGGCCAAGCTCTGGCAGTCCAGTTGAATATAAGTAGAGGGATTATTTCAGCAAGTGGGGTCAAGACAATGACAGGGCAACACACAGAGAAAGCTGACCCGAGTAGTAGGAGCTTAGGGTCTCTAAACCTACAGCTAGGGGGCCTCCATGGTACCTAACTAAGCCACTTGCATGTGGGTGATAATTATGTAGCTGAATCTTTTTGTAGCCCCTAGCAGTGGGACCAAGATCTGTCCCTGGTACATGAGATGCCATTTGGAACCTATTTCCTATGGTGGGATTAATCACCCAGCCTTGATACGGGGGGAAGAATTTGGTCCTTCCTCAACTTAGTATGCCTCCTGTAGGAGGCATTACTCTTTCTGAGGAGTGGCTGGGGTTTTAGAAATGATGTGTGGAAAGGAAACAGGAGGAGTGGAGGGAGAGGCAATTGTGTTTGGTAAGTAAAATAAATCATTTCATAAAAAAGAAATTGGACAAGTATATATATATATTCTCCACTCTTCTTGAAAATTGTCCTTAATCTTAGCAAGTACAAGAAGAAATGTTAAATATGAAATACAGAAATAAGGGAAGAAATATGCCCACTGGTAGCATGCACATTTAATACCAGCATCCAGGAGGCAGGAGAGGAAGATATCTGTGTGATCTAAGTTAACCTACTCTATACATGTAGTTGAGATATGCCATCAATATATTGTGAGACCATGTTTCAAGAAAACCACAACAAAAGAGGAATATTTATAGGTAATCATATGGTGTAGAAAGTGAAAGAGGCCATGCATAGGAGACACTGCTTTTTGACACAGAACTCAATACTGAACAAAGGATGCAAAGTGAGAATGCAACAATCAGCAGCTGTCTAAAGAAGTATATAGATCGCTATCACCAGGTTTTGATTATACAAAGTTTTTTTTATTATAAACTTTAAGAAATCGTTTAATTAACTTAAACTATTTAGCTTTTATTCGAGTTCCCCAAATACTTGCAGCCTTTATAAGACATTTTGATCTCAGGAAACAGTGGGAGCCCGATCTTGGGTTCCTCGCGGCTTTACCCAGCAGGTCCTCATAGAGGATGATTAGGACCACGGGCCTGAGTGCAGGTGTCTGAGGTGGTCTGCACTTGGCTGTGCTGGGGGAGGAGGTCTTTTGCTCCACATCTTGGCATCTCTATAAAAACCCTGGGGCAGAGACAGTAAGGGCCCGTTGGAATAGGTTCCAGGCTCTCTCGAGGCTATCCTTTATTTTCTATCTGTTTATCTTCGCAAGATTCTCTGCAATAAATTCTTCTATCTAATATTTCCTGCTGCTTGCACTCAAGAAAACTCTGGGAAACTGTGGGGGTGGTGGGTAACCACCCCACAGAATGGTGCCATGAACAGGGACTAAAGAAAAAAAAAGGGACTAAAGAAAAAAAAGGTGGGACTAAAAAAAGGAGGGACCAAAGACAAATGAACAGGGACTAAAGATAAAGTAATAGGGACTAAAGATAAAGGAAAATAATAGTTTTATAACAGAGTTTTTGGCAAAAGTGTGGGTCAGCCCTGCCAGGGGAAAGGCATGCCAGTGTTATGGAAAAAATATATACATATATACATATATATATATATATATATATATATATATATATATATATATATGTATATTATTGAGAGGCAGGTGTTTTATCCTCGAGAGAAAAGGAATGCGGACTGGAAGGATGTTCAATGCTGCAGTTAAATTCTCTTCTGTCAAAATTTTCTATCTTCTATCCTTTTCTCAATTTCTATCTGTGAAAAATAAGTATAAGGTATAGCATAGTAATATAGTGTAGGAAAAACTTAGACGTATAAGATCGTGTAGAAAAAATAAGGCAACTAGACAGAAACACTCTACAATTTTCTAACTTTGGGAGCTATAAACTCAAACTGGGAAAAAAATCTTTTTTGAGCTTTTTGGGTAGTAAAAAAGCTCTTCTTTGAGCTTATGGGGAAGAATAAGTTTCCTAAGGAAGTTTTTGTCCTGGGGACAGCTGAAATGCAAAGTCCAAGTGGCAGGAGAAAGTAATTTCTCCCTGAAGCAAAAATGGGGGTGCAAGAAGTCAAAGTTTAAAGTTGGGAAGTTTTGGGGAAAGTTGGTCTTTCTTTCTCCAGGAGAAAAAAAAACTTTCTCCTAAACTATAAAGCTTTTCTTTGAAAACTTGGGGGGAAAATCTCTCTAAAAAGCCTTAATCTTTCTCAAACTAAAAGCTCTCAAACTTAAAAACTAAAGCCTTTAACTTTCTGTCTCAGAAGGACAAAAATTAGAATCACCTGAAGATATTAGTATGGGAACCACCTGTGGTTAGCTCTAAGGGAAAACAACAAACCTCTTAAGACAGCAAAACCTAAATTCTTTCAAGCTTTAAAAATTCTCCCTGCAATGCAGGAGGCAGGGACAAGTTCCTAAAAACCTCTTCTAAGCTCTGTCTCTTCAAACTAGTAAAAAACAGTGGGTCAGAGTCCCCTGAGGGAAACGCTTGGGAAAGTGTGGGTAAAAAGCTACAGAGAGCCCAAAAGGGCAGGAAACTTTACCTGAGAAAAGCAAAAAAAACAAGGTTTTCAGTTACAGCCCAGTTGAGGCATCAAGTGTTTTGTTTCTTAGTGAGCATTTCAGAATGACAAGGTGCTCCTAATCCTCCTAATGCAAAGATCCCCTGAAGCAATGCAAACTGTTAACATTGTATCCTAGCTTCTGAGCAAAAACTCAGAGGCGACTGGCCAGCATCTCTGAGTTGGAGTGGATTTCGGGGATACTAGGGTTCCTGAAGTGGTAAACTTCCTGGAGCACAGTGCTGAGGCAGGAAGGTGCAGGACTCAGGGAAAGATTGCTAATGAACAACCAAATCTAAAGCTGGTGGAAACGGCACAGTTGTCCATTTTCCTAAAAGTCCCGGGTTGATAGGTCCACAGCTGCAAAAAGGAAATCTAAGAAAAACATTTCCTATCAGAATAAGGACCTTTCTGGGAAAACAGTAAAGCTGAACTGTATCTGAAGCAGTTGTGCTGCTGAGTCAGAATGATGTCTGGGGAAAGAGCCCAGCCAGGGCAGAACAGAACTATCCAGGAGTAAAGCTTTCTTTTCTTTTAGAGAAAGCATCTCTTTGAGAAAAGCTTTGTTTCAATTGACTCCCTGAGATGAGGGATTGTAGCCCTAAGGGGTGATTGCCTCTGGCATAAGCTCTGTCCTTGAGCACCCAGACAAGCAAATGCAACCCACTGGGGGACTGGGCCAGGTGAAGGCCTGATAAAACAAAACAACTGTCTTAATGTGAGCTTAGAGATGGCAAAAACCTTCCTTGTTAGATTTTCAGTCTGTATGAAAACCAGACCCCGAAAACAGAAAGAGACAAAAAGCTCCTACCTTCAGTAGCAGGGAAAGCCGCCACTGTAGTGTTGGAAACTGTTTCTGGGGTAGAGGGGACAAACTGAGACCAAACTGGGAACTTTTGGGAGAAAGACTCTGAAGAAACAGAAGGGACATAATCCTCCCCAGAAAATGCATGACCTGAAAAAGGTGCTAGAATTTGAGGCAGATTTGCTGGGAGAAAAAAAAGTTCCTACCTCCAAAAGCAGCTAGCAGAGGTACAGAGCTGCAGACAGATATCTGAAACTCTGCATCTGGGGGGCAAGGAACAAGCAAAATTAGAATAAAATCAGTGGGAGAAAATCTCTCTGAAGGAGCTATGGAAAAGCTGTTGTAAATGCTTTTATTTTTCACTGACTGGCTAAGACAAACACAAGCCCAGAGAAAAGTTGCTATCAGAAATGCCAGCCTCAGTGCACACTAATGAGGCAGGTGCAGTTCTGATTTGGGGGCCAGTATCAAATTGTTATGCCCAGATTGGGACCCCAAAGATTCCACCACAGACCTTAGGTACAGAATGCAATAGCATAGTTTATTTCTGTTTACAAGCCACAGGCAGGGAAGCTGGATCCAAAGCACTCACTCATAGTAACCCTGAGGCCTGGAGGAACTTGCTTTTCCTTTGTGTGGCTAGCTTTTTAAAGGCAAAATCCACAAGCCCTTCAGGGGGGTTGGGGGAGTTTTGCACGTGTGCAAGTCAGATTTGTTTATTTTTATCTCTGTTCTCTTTTAATTGGGTGAGGGTATGTAACCTTTGAATTTACTGGTTGGTGGTTACAATTTATTGCTTTGGAGGTGGTTACAATTTATTACTTTGGAGGCAGTCCAGCACAAGTCCTAGGCTTTGTCCTTGAGCCACCATGGGGGCTGGCTGGCCAAGCACATACTGCACAAAACTCTAAGTTGGTGAGGGGCCCCAGAGAGTAAACATCTGGCTGAACTTTGAGCAGTCAGAGTACGTGCAGAAAGGGAGCTACTTCAAGGACTATGTCTTTTGTTCATGGCCCTCCCAGAAACTGCTTGCCCAAGCCTCAGGAAACTGAAATTGAGGCCTGATCTCTGAGAGAAGACCTAGCAGCCTGTTTTGGCATCTGCTTGGTCCTTTCATACCCCCCTTGAGTTGTATATCATCTCCAATCATGGAGATGTTGCTTTTTGGTAAAAGACTTTATCACCAGCGTAGTAGATCACATCAGAGACTAATTGGACCAGAACATAAGAGTTTTTCTATTATCAATGGCAAAGCAAGCTTCCCTTTATTAAGTTTTTGCTATCTGCAAGTGTGTCATGGGTTTAGAGGTGGATACTGGAATTCTAGCATCCTCAGTTTAGTGGTACCGAGACACGAATAAGACGTCAGTGATATAAGAGCCAACAATAATTAGCAGAAGCACAAGGGCCAAAAGCCTTGTGATGGCTGACAGAGTTCCTTATCCTCAAGGAACTTGGAACTTTATCTCAGGTTCCCTATGACAAGAAATTCCCTTTTGATCTAACATTCCGGGGGGGGGGGGGGGGGACAAGGGCAATGTTTTGTCTTCTGTAATTACTTCCTGCTGACGTTGGGACGTTGTTTTTAGGGCCCTGGAAAGCCAGAATGTTAGTCAAAGACAAGAGGGAACGTTATATTGACCAGGTGAAGAGTTGGTAGGCATATCAGCTAAATTGGTCCATATCAGCTTTCAGCAAGTTCAGGGCTCACAGTCATTTGCAGTAGGTTGTCACCAGCAAATGATGCTTGGATGTATCTGTCAGCCGAGTGGAAACCTGTTGAGACAGATATAAACTAGGAACAGGAGTTAAACTTACAAACTTATTTGGAACTTTTAGACCCATAGTCTTAGTAATTGTAGTATTATCAATTTGCCCTGAAATCCATAGTGTCTTTTCTATCTAGAGAGCCAAGTATAGATTGGACTGAAATTTCTTTGGCCCAATGAAAAGCATCTGTAATTCTATATTTAGAACCTGTTTATCTTTTTTAAAGAGATTTATTAGCTTTAACTATTTAATTCATTGATCAATCAATTACTAAGCTGAGAAAGGTATAGCTAGCCCAGTCATCAATGCTATCAAAGATCTGAGAAGGATAAACTTTACCTGAGTGCAGACTTTTAAATCTATTTAAAAAACAACAGATACTATCCATTACCCAGACTGCCATCATTCCAAGCTCCTATAGTCTTCATAGTGTTGGCAGGACAGGTGTCAGGATAGCATCAGTCTTGGCTGCTGGGCCCATAATGTGAAATTCTCCCTGTGGAGGAGAAAGACTGACCTTATCTTGTCAGTGTCTCATTTGTCCATTTTTTCTATGCCGGATCCCTGGCAGCAGGTGTTGAGTCAGAGTATCTTGCCCAGTGGTTGGTGTTGTCCGCAATTCAGGTGGCATCTTCTTGTTGTTGTTCCATATCTTCTTTGGAGACCTTGGGAGTCATTGCTAGGAGCTGGGAACTTGGAGTCTTTGTTTGCTATAGTAATCTTTTTATCAAATAATGTAAATGCCATATTCACCAGACCTTTGACAGGTTTGAGGACCACTATCTATTAAATGTATCTGAGCCAAACAAATCTAGGCCTAATCTTGAAACTATCTCTAAGTTTGGTAACAATAACCATGCCAATTTGTTCTCCTATAGATATATTAGTCAAATATACCTCTCAGGGTATTTTTTTTATTTTAATAGAACAGTTTATGCTTTAAACTAGTATCTGAATAGCCAGATGACTAGTATTAACTTGTATTCCTTAACACAAAGGACATGCAAACTCAGACATTCAAAACCAAACATACATGTGGCCACATTTTTCATTCATACCTGTAGAGTAGACAGACATTTTTACAACTATGACCCTTTGGAGTCTCAACGTAACAGCAGAATAGCAAGACAAAGAAATCTGAAACATGTTTTTTTTATATATATCTCAAGTCATTTTTTTTAAATCATTACTTAAGCCTTTTTATCCTCAGACCTTTATACCTTGCTTTTACATATTCTAATAACTTGCATTTTACATATTTTTTATTTTTTTATTTTTATTTTTATTTTATTTTTTTTTTTTGGTTTTTCGAGACAGGGTTTCTCTGTGTAGCTTTGCGCCTTTTCCTGGAACTCACTTGGTAGTCCAGGCTGGCCTTGAACTCACAGAGATCCGCCTGGCTCTGCCTCCCGAGTGCTGGGATTAAAGGCGTGTGCCACCACCGCCCGGCCTACATATTTTTTAAAACATTTTTTATTTTTATATCTTATACCCTATATAAATTTTATTTAAATCTCATAATTTATTCAAACTTTGAAGTTAAACTTTAAAGTTCTATGTTTTTATATCTCAAACTATTTATTTAGACCCAAAATATCATATATTTAAACCCTCATGACACGCTTAAGCCTTTAAATTTTTATATCTTAAACTGCTTTCTCAAACCAAAAAATCATTTATTTAAACTTTTATCCTCATATCTCAAGTCTTCGTATTTTCATAAAAACATTATATTTTAAAACATTTTTTTAATCTTAACCAACAATAATTTAAAACCAATTCTCTTAAATGATGGCAAATATCTGTAACCCATTGAACTCAAATGACCAAAACCCATGTAAATTTTTATTTTTCCTGTGGAAACAAAAGCATAATTTTCCCATTATCTTGAACTGATAATTTAACATTTCTTTTTAAGCAATACAATGACAGAGAAGCATTAACAAGAGAAGCTGCTGGCCGGCAGAAGAGACCTTGAAGTTATCACAGTAAAGGAAGGGAGGGGGAGCAGTGGGCATAGAGCATGTCCTTAGCTGTCAGTGTTCCTAAAAAAAGGTTTTGTTAACTCCTCTGACTAAAGTCAGATTCTCTGCTCAGTGTTCACACAGTTTTTGTCAATTGCAGGCATTCCCCATTGTCCTGTCCAGAACTCCTGTCTTTGCCCACCTGTACCTGGAGCACGCACCCCCACCCTCATAAGAGCAGCCAGCTGGCTGCAGTCCTGATAGCAAGAGAGCTACAGAGGGAGGGATGTGGCCTTTGTTATGCCTCTCTCTCCTCCTCTTCCTCTAGGAAAATAAGGGAGGTTAGTAGACAGAAACAAATAACATTTACACAGACAATCCAAGTACAGACATCAGCACTGAGATGACGACAGCCTCATTCACAGCTAGTGAGCCCCTCTTGCAGTATGCAAGCCCCACCTGGCAGGAGCTACCTGTTTATCTCAGTTCAGTCGGGGAGTGGGGGTGGGGGACCCACTTCCCTCTATTGTGGCTCGCACATCCTTCCAGTGGGCTAGGCAAAGGTATAGTGGAGAAGAAGGGAACTGTCCCATAGCGTCCATCACAGTCAAGTCAACAATGAGAACAATTAACACATTACACACAAGACCAAGGGCACATGAAAAAACTTTGCCCCAACAAGACAACCAACAAAGCTCCAAGAACAATGACAGCCTGATGTGATCTGGGGGGAGTGACCCTCCAGGCACAATCACACCAAAAACAATCCAGACTTGAGGATCTCTGTCCTTGATCAAACAGACATCAGGGGCTTCCACATCCCTGTCAGTCAGACATGCACCTTTTTTTCTTGGAAGAGAAAGAGAGAGTAAAGTAACAATGATCACAACAAAACATACCAAAAAACCCCACAAAATGTCTCTGACAAATTCCCAGGATAAAATACAAAGTGGCACTTCCTCCCACCGTGGGGGAAGATACCCAAAGAATCTTCTAAACCAAATGGTCACCTCTGAGGTGGCCTTAGGGCTCTGGGACATCTCCCTTCACCACCAGATTCACTGTCCAGACACGTCTGTCCCAGTGAGAGCCTGCAAAGTACAAATCGAGCCTGCAAAGTACAAATCGATCGTCCAGTACAAAAAAAAGTAACATGACAGACACAGACAAGACAGAGAGCGCTCTTACTGGTAGATGTCAATAAACCTTTGGACACTTGAGGGTCCTGGTGGGGTCTCTGGGGTTCCCGGCCAACACATCAAATATTATGCCCAGATTGGGACCCCAAAGATTCCACCACAGAACTTAGGTACAGAATGCAATAGCATGGTTTATTTCTGTTTACAAGCCACAGGCAGGGAAGCTGGATTCAAAGCACTCACTCATAGTAACCCTGAGGCCAGGAGGAACTTGCTTTTTCTTTGTGTGGCTAGCTTTTTAAAGGCAAAATCCACAAGCCCTTCAGGGGGGTTGGGGGAGTTTTGCACGTGTGCAAGTCAGATTTGTTTATTTTTATCTCTGTTCTCTTTTAATTGGGTGAGGGTATGTAACCTTTGAATTTACTGATTGGTGGTTACAATTTATTACTTTGGGGGCAGTCCAGCACAAGTCCCAGGCTTTGTCCTTGAGCCACCATGGGGGCTGGCTGGCCAAGCAAATACTGCACATAACTCAAAGTTGGTGAGGGGCCCCAGAGAGTAAACATCTGGCTGAACTTTGAGCAGTCAGAGTATGTGCAGAAAGGGAGCTACTGCACTGTTCATGGCCCTCCCAGAAACTGCTTGCTCAATTCTCAGGAAACTGAAATTGAGGCCTGATCTCTGAGAGAAGACTGAGCAGCCTGTTATGGCATCTGCTTGGTTTTTTCAAAATGAAGGAGAGACACCTGTTGAAGCCAGGTGAGGAAAGATTAGAAATCTCCCAATGTGCCATAGCTGAAAATGTAAAATGCTTGTTCAAATCTCCTGTTGCAAAAGCAAAAAACTTTGTTCAAACCTTCCGGGCAAGAATTTGTAAGCAAGTCTGGTAAAAACAGAACTTAGAAGTTGTCTCTCAGACCCAAAAAGAACTATGGGAAATGAAGTCCAAAAGCTAGCTTGCAATAAGGGACTGATATAAAGGAAATGCATTCTGGGAAATGTAGTATTTCAGCTAAAGATGGTGATACTGTTCAAAAACTTTTCATCTCAGAATGAAGTTTCTTCTCAAAGCAATGCTAGAAAGCTTAATCTTATCTCTTGAGAACTCAGATCAGACAAAAAGCTACCTTTAAGAGCAAACAAGCCCCTTTAATATCCTTGAGAAAGCAGTTTATACACTGAATGTTGTCTTAGATATGAAGAAACTTATGTTGAAATTAAAAAACGTTCTTTGCCTTTTGGACAAACAGCCTGCAATGAGTAATTCCTTTGCAAATCTAATAACGAGACAAGGACACAAGCATTCAAAAAGAAATGACTGCTTTATAGGTGGGAAACAAACTTCAGAAAATCTAGCTGTCTTAAAAAGAGTTGCTTCACCTGAAAGTTCCTTATTAGAAATCAGTGTTAAATATCACAGCTGCTAATATCAGGAGTTAAAGCTAATGAAGTGAAAATACTAAATACACTTTGGAGCTGTGCCACTTGTGGCTTTACTAGCTCCTTTAGAAAAATACTTTATATCACCTAATAGCTGCGCAGTATTTGGTGAAGAGCTTTCCAGCAGCTAAATACGGTAAGTTCACCCTCAGCGTGAAGTGAAGTTTTTCTGTAGAACAAACCAAAAGCACTGCTATAATAGAAATGTTTGTCTGAATTGAAGTACTTAGGGGAGCTATTATGAATTTGGGTGAAGGGACAGCCTCTAGTTAAAAACCATTCACCACTGACAGTGCATCTCTGCCAGTTCGGAAAGGCTGAGAGAACTCGGCAACTTTGGAGTGTGGCTTCATTCTGGGAAAGTTACAGTCCCCTAGCAACAACTATCACAATTCTAACAGCAGCACTCACTAAATTCCAGTGCTTTATAACAAAGCTGACTATAAACTCTAAACTTTAGAAATGATGTATGTACTTCCTGTCTAGTTAAGAGAATCTTTCTAATAGAGATAGTGATAATAATTAAGAGTAAGAAGTAGAAAAAGATGAAAATAAGATATGTGAGTTTGTAAAAATTCTCTTGTTAGATCTCTGTTAAGAAATCTTTAGGTGTTTGCTAAGTTAAATACATGCTAATGGTAGCCCTATATAAGTTTGTAAAATAGATCTATAGAGTTCCTTTAAGAATATAAGCTTGCGAGCCGGGCGGTGGTGGCGCACGCCTTTAATCCCAGCACTCGGGAGGCAGAGCCAGGCGGATCTCTGTGAGTTCGAGGCCAGCCTGGGCTACCAAGTGAGTTCCAGGAGAGGCACAAAGCTACACAGAGAAACCCTGTCTCGAAAAACAAAAACAAAACAAAAAAAAGAATATAAGCTTGCAAGAAGAATCTAAGGTAGTCCTAAGACATGTAGTAATAAGCTTGTAAGAAGTAAAGATGCTAGTTGTAAATAAGAAATAAGATGGAATGAACATAAGAAATACATAAGAAGTAATAAGAAATATATTTGCTAAAGTAGTTCTATAGTTTCCTTAAGGAGTATAAATAAGTAGATATTAATACGTTATATGTGAGTGTGTAAAAAAGTGTAAATGTTGAATGTGAGTCTAAATGCTTTGCAAGGCAAAAAATGTTATATGTGAGTTTGTGAAAAAGTGTAAATGTTAAGTGTGAGTCTATTAATGTATATGGTGAAAGAACCTGAGACACAGAAGGTAGTGTCCTAGCAGACTGCAAAGCAGGCAGTCGGAGCGGTTTTAAAAAAGTTCCAGAAGCCACCAGGTGGTGGTGGTGGCGTACGCCTTTAATACCAGCACTCAGGAGGCAGAGGCAGGTGGATCTTTGTGAGTTCGAAGCCAGCCTGGTCTACAGAGCGAGATCCAGGAAAAGGCGCAAAGCTACACAGAGAAACTCTGTCTCAAAAAACAAAAAAAAAAAAAAAAGAAAAAAGAAAAAAAAAATCGTTCCAGAAGCCGCTAAGAAGCAAAGAATGGCAGACGCCAGAACCAGCACAAACCATCCGCAGCTGAGATCCGTGGAAAATTGACACAACAGAGAAACCTGAGCTAGCATAAAAAACGGTGCGATTTAGAATATTACTGTGCCTAAAAAGGTCTCTGTGAGGATAAAAGTTGCAGAGATGCTTGTTTGAACTGAAATTGTTAACAGCAAAAAGTTTTGGTTGTAAAACATCTCTTCATATTTGGAAGTGAAAGCCTGATACCAGAATTTACTTTTTTGAACTTTTTGAACTTAAAATAATGAGATAAAACTACAAAAAGATTTTTGTTATGAATTTCTTCATATTTGGAAGGCTAGTACCAGAATTTATCATTTGAATTTTGGGACTAATGAAATAAATAGAGATTTCATTGCAATGGGACAATTTTGAGTTTATTCATAGTAATGACCTAGGAACTGTTTGCTGGAATTGGGTTAAAAATGGAACTGTTTAAATGAAGAAATTTATTTCTACCTAGAATCAAGATGCAGTTTTGTGTATGCATATATGCTTTATTAACTGGTGATTCATGAATTGTTTTGTGGAACTGTTTATGTAAAAATGGAATTACTTATGGAACTGGTTTTGTGTTACAAATGGAAGTGTTTAAATAAAAGTTTGGGTTTTATAACTAGGCTTGAGATTTTGCTTAAATTATAAAGGGGAGAGTTAATATTCCTTAGTCTAATTTCAAAAATTGAGTGGATTAATGTCATGTTTTGTTAGTAAGAAATGCACATGGGGTATAATAAGAGACTACTTTTAAAGTGTAAAGAGTTTTTTTAAGAAACTGCTTTTGGATGTTTTGCTAAGTTTTCAAAGTGTTAATGGTTAGATTGAGAAGATTGCTTTTCAAGATGGGTTTGTAGGAATTGTATGAGTTTGGGTTCCTCTAACTAGGTTTGAGATTTTGTTTTAAATTATAAAGAAAAGGAGGAGTTATGAGTGGAATTAAGGTTGAATTATGTTTGCAGAAATTATGTTTAACCTATTGATATTAATGCACCCTGATTTTGTGGATTTAAGGAAATATTTAAGCTTGATGTGAATACATCGAAGTTTTTCCTGTGTTGTGTTAGCAAGAAAATTCAAATGATTGAGTTAAAGCTGTAAGACAGAGAAAATTGTTAACTATATATAGCACCATATATGCTAATTCAAATAGTCTGTTGAGTTTGCTTTGAGTTGTAAGACTGAGAGAATTGTGACTATGTATAGCAATATTTATGTTAACCTGTTAATGGTAATGATGAAGCTAAGGGATTCTTTAAGTTTGTAGTCACCTTAAGAGTTTTTGGTTTAGAAAGGGCTTGAGGCAGCTAAGACTGGTGTAGTCACCTTGGAACTAATTCAAAAGAGAAATGCCATCTTTATCATCCTCTACTCCCATACTGGGAGGTGTAACAGCTTGGAGATTGCTGTAAGCCATTAATAGTTATTTTTTATATATTAAGAAAGGGGGACCTGTGGGAGCTCGTTCTCGGGTTCCTCATGGATTTACCCAGCAAGTCCGCATAGAGGATGATTAGGACCACGGGCCTGAGTGCAGATCTCTGAGATGGTCTGCACTTGGCTGTGCTGGGGGAGGAGGTTTTTTGCTCCACCCCTTGGCGCCTCTATAAAATCCCTGGGGCAGAGACAGTCAGGGCCCATTGGAATAGGTTCCAGGCCCTCTCGAGGCTATTCCTTATTTTCTATCTGTTTATCTCCACAATATTCTCTGCAATAAATCCTTCTATCTAATGTTACCTGCTGCTTGCACTTAAGATAACTCTGGGGAACTGTGGGGGTGGTGGGTAAATGCCCCACAGGAAACATTCCACCTAAAGCTCCATACATATCAATCCAGCACTTCCTCACCCCAAATGCCCCAGGCTCTGCATATTTAGCTGTTTTTCTCTTTTATATTTTGTTTATCATGCTTTGCAGTGGTATTTACTGGAGTTTATGTTTCCTATCAGAGATTTGAAGAGATATTTCCCATGTTGCAGATCTTCATTTATCCCAGCTTGCTTCACTGACCATAAGCAAACTGAGGAGGAAGGATTAGTTAGGCTCGTGGGTTACAGTAAAGGGAAGACAAAGTAGAAATCTGGAGACTGCAACTAACCTCTGAAGGAACACTGTTTACTGGCTTGCTCTGCTAGATATCTCCTACAGCCCTGCCTAGGGACAGCACTCCCCACAGTGGACTGGGCACTCCTACATCAATTACCCATTAGTAAAAATGCATAAATAATATGACAGCAGCTAGTTCCTTGGAGAGAAATATTTTAGTTAGGTTTCCCTCTAACATTTCTATGGTTGTTCTGTCAAGGTGATGAAAATTAACTAAAAAAATAAGTTTACACTCCATGATGTTTGCTCACAGCAACAACCCATTTTTTCCCTAAATTTCTAAGATTCAGAAGCTACTCAACTTCACATCAGATTGTTTTCATACATTTACTTGTTTGCATTATAAAACATACTAAGTTTAATGTGGTCACTCATTTGGTGTATGTAAAATAAGCTTATCAATATTTAAAAATGCTAATATAATATAGTTACGGAAGGAGTAGGTAAAACTCCTGATATCACCATGTGTCTAATTTTCCTCAGATGCCACCCTCTGTGTGCAGTGCTGATTGTGGTCCTGGATTCAGAGAATTCTTGCAGGAGGGAAATGCAGCCTGCTGTTTTGATTGCATCCCCTGTCCAGAAAATGAAGTTTCTAATGAGACAAGTGAGTGTTTGCTGCTAAGATAAATCCTTCACATAGATCATCTTCTCCCAAACACACTGGGATGATCAAAGGTTCTAAAAGACATCTGTAAAAATAAACCATATCACTTTCTCAAGTTAGTTTTTATGGGACTATGATCATTAACAATGTCACTTTAAATAACATGTTATGCCATGACATATATCTTTGACTCATTGAAAATCCATTGTAGATGATCTTTCTCAAAGAAACAGTTTTGATAATAAAACTATAATGTGAGGGAATTCTGCACAATGTCTTAACTAGTGACTAATCTTTTCTGGAACTACATGTAGATTAGTTTCCAGTCATAAATCTTCAATAATACTTTTTCTATTTCTATGTCTGTATGTGTCCTTACATAAGATTATAGGTCCCATGTACATGCAGGAAATCAATGGAGAACAGACTAGTGTATCAGATACATTGAGCTCTTTCACGTGGGTACTAGAGACAAAATCTAAGTCCTCCATAAAATTAATGAAGAGTGGAAATAATTACTTGTAATATTATAAGAAACTATTCAGTATGATTAAGAAGATTTCAAGCAATATCCAGAGAGTCCCCTTTTCAAAGGTTCAATGTCATTTGTAATCTAGGGAATTGTGGATGAGTATTGGCACATAATGTAGAAGTATTGAGTCCTATAGTCAATTTGTTTATATACAGCACACAGTTAATAATGCCAAAAAGTAGAAGATTAAAATGGTTTTGTATGAAAGCAACAAGCCACAGTTATGTCAAATGGTGTTGTCACCTACACAGCCCATACTTGTCAAATGATTATTTGTTTAGAGTTGGTTACATAAAAATGGCAGATACATAGATTTTTCTCTCATTTTGCCTGTTATCCTATATAGTGAATGACCTTAAAGGACATTTATGGCCATTAAGGTGCTTCAGAAATAATATCCCTTGCTCCTAAATCTGATAATGAGTTCATTCCTAGGACACATGTAGCAGGAAGAGGTTTCCAACCCCTAGAGGCTGTGTTCTGATCTTTATGGACTCATACATACAACATACCCCAATTTAATTACACACTATAATGAAACTGTTTCAAATATAAAACCATATAAGAGTAAAGGGTATTTACAACAATAAATACAACAACAATTAACCAAAAATTTAATCATTTCTTTAATTATGTAAATGTATGTGAGATGGGTGGTTATGTGTACACAATTGCAGGTGCATGTGAGTGGCATCCAAGGGCCCCTTAGTTAGAGTTACAGCCAGTTGTGAGACACCCAAGATATGTTCTTGGAACTGAATACAGTTCTCCTGCAAGAGCAGTACATTCTCCTCACAACTGAGACAACTTCCCATTACACTAAACAAATTAACCAATTACATGGGTCCATAAATGCATTGTTCAAGAAAAAAAGACTTAAAACCTAGAAGCATGTCATCAATCTATTCAATTATTTGATGATTCAGAGCAAATATAGTCTCATTTCAAAAAATTTCCACGGTAGAAATTACAACTTATGGATGGGGAACTATTCCTCAAAACAAACTTTCTGTGCTATCACTCTTGCTTGAGTGTTCTTCTTTTATTATGATCATGGTGTTATATCAATATCTGCTTCACACTTGAGTACACTCACATAATCTGGGTCTCATACAGACAGAAATTAGTGAAGGATGAAAGTGGTTGTCTATTCCTCAAGGTGATGGAATCAAGAAGTAAGGCTTTTAAATAAGTATATACAGAGGTTTCTACCTTCAAGATAGGGTTACTCCTTCTTATGAATAAGATTCAGGGATAAAGCATTCCTAATGCCAGGTGAGGACACCAACTGAGGACATATTTATTTATTTTCATTTTAAAACATAAAAATTATATTTATGTAATATTTTTCTCTCATTCTCATCCTCCTGTTTTCCTCATATAAATCCAATCAC
This sequence comes from Peromyscus eremicus, assembly GCF_949786415.1. NCBI lineage: Eukaryota > Metazoa > Chordata > Mammalia > Rodentia > Cricetidae > Peromyscus > Peromyscus eremicus. The sequence continues at coordinate 184,729,678 of NC_081416.1, read as the reverse complement.
TCTCATATTTGAGCTCTGTTGTTACTTTTACATGTAGATACACATATACATATACAAACACACACACACACACACACATCTTACTGATTTTGAAGGAACTCTAGTGAGGCTGATTATGGCAAATACGGTTCTAGCAAGTTCTGTGCTTCTCCCCCATTCCTTTTGCCTTGCTAAGATCCTTTAGATTCCAGTGATAGTTTGAATGAAATTGGCCCCATCAGAAGGTGTGGTCTTGTTGGAGAAGGTGTAGTCTTATTGGAGGAAGTGTGTCACTGTGGATGCCGACTTCAAGGCCGCTTAAATGCTTAAGGCATACACAATGAGACAGCTTACTTTATATTGCCTATGGATCAAAATATGCAAAATGCTCAGCTTCTTCTCCAGCACCATGTCTGCATAGCAAAATGCCCCACCATTATGGTAACAGACTGAGCCTCTGAACTATAAGCCACTCATTTAAATGTTTTCCTTCATAAGAACTATTGTGTCTTGTATAATATTAGAAGGACTAGCCTTAATATTATACATCCCAGGGACTCAGGAGAGAGAACTAGGAACGGTGAGAACTATTTTTGGGAAATTGAATCTCAGTACACTGAGCTCTTAGTCCAGTTATTTATTCTTCCCAATCTTCTTCTCCATCTTCCATGTCCTGGGAGTCCCAGTATACTTACAAGCAGTAATCCCTGGCTTCCAGGCTTCCAGGGTCAAATGGAGGGGTGATAAGAATCATATAGGGGGGCAGAAATTGTTAATTATCATTTGCAACCCAAAAGGGAAGTGACTAATGGGGAAATGAATTAACTAAAGGCTAAGTTTAGGTAATATCTAAGAAGAGGGATCTTATGTGCTCAACTATAATCTTAAACTTGATTGGTAGAAAATGTTAAGAATTTATAAGTTACTAGGTCAATGGGAGAAAATAAAACTACTTCCTTTTTTCCTGTGGCTCCTGTCTGTCCAAGCTATCTGCCATTTTTTCTGCAGGGTCCGGGAAAGGGTGATCAGTTGCTAGGCAACCTGTGTAGAGCTAGATGCCTCTGATGATAGTTAAAGGGAGATCTGGAACTAGAGGTAAGATTTGGGAAAGCAGGTAGTGAAGCTTATTTGGCACATCTGCCAGGCCTTCTCAAACGGCTACTCTGGATGCTTAAGTCTGTTCTTAGAGAGTACAGAGGTATCTCTGATAAGGTAGTTTTCCTTGATCTGTGGATGGACCTGGCCGGATGCTGCCAATGATGACAATTACAGGGAGGCTTCAACTGGGGTTCTGACTGTGCATAGCTGTCAGCACATAAGGTTATCTAAATATTCCTAGAAGTGATTAGGTAAGGAATTAGAGGTCTATAAAGTTAGGAATGCTGTAAGAAAAGGAGGGTCTGAGCTAAATTGTGTGAAGCTATTATTTAAGATCCACCAGACCTAGGTGGTGTCTCTGTGTAGAAACGACCCTAATTTAGGAGACTTATTGTGTGGTGGTTTGGACTGTTGTTCCTGTTAGTCCTTTAATGTGGTTAAGGGGGAATATCTGGTTCTAGTGCAGAAAGGGAAGAAATGGATGGGCTGGGGGGAAGGAAGCCTTTTCTGGGGATTTTCTCCAGATACCTTGAATGTATATGTCCAAAGAGTGATCACTTCACACTGTTAGCAATTCTTAGGAAAAAATCAATTGGGAAAACTATGAAAGCACACATGATTCTCATAACAGAAGACAGCTGATATATAACAAGCCAAATAATACCAAATGCTCCTTGGAATTTGGCTTCCTCTGAAGGAATTCATTGATCCCTTCAGGTGGTGGCTTTGCCATAACCAGCTGAGTTCTTATAATATATTCCTGTGGCCCATAGCAACTGTGGTCATGGTTCACTTTATAGCAACAGAAATGAGGCTACATTCCTAAAGATAGCCACCAGGATCTGTTCCCTTATTTGGTGCTTTCTCCTCCTGAGACTGACTATCAAGGTCTAGCTACTAAAGTATTGAAGTACAATTAGCAAAAACTCCCTTGTGGCTCTCCTAATTAATATATCCAATCAGAATTAAACACTTCATCATAACATGGGGTTCCCGTTTTTCCTTTATACACTGCCTTTTTCCTAAAGGCAACATCTCTGTCCTCTCTATTCAGAGGCAGTTCTTTGTCCTCCCTGTCCAAAAACCCCTTCCCCAACTCTCTTGTTGCTTTATCCTTCTCTTTCATTCTCTATCTCATGATTTTGATTCCTATTTCCTGACCATTGACATCTGGTGCAAACAAATATACTTTGTGTTGAGAACTTGGTCTTGACATGTCATGTGCAGATGCCAAGGGTCCCTACTGATTCTGTTTAGTATTTTCTCTATGTTAATGGGTTTGTGCTGGTCAATTGATACTAGAAAGTGTACCATAGGACATGTTCAAATAGAAAACACAGTCTCCATCATTTACAAGAACAGCATTCATAAAACAGACTGAAAGACATCAGGAGGCACTACAACCATGGAATCTAAGACTTTACAATACACACCGTGCAAAATAATGGTTAATGATTTTACTCTCTGTCAATTTACCAGTTGAAGTTTTTTCATCATAGCATTCAGAATGTACTGAAATGACATGTGCTTTCTGATAATATAGCAAATAGCATCATCAACACAGTTAAATAGACAACATAATGATTGTTTAATTTAAATCCTCATAAAATAATGAATGAGTATTTTCAAATGGAAGCATTGGTATGCAGTAATGTACTTCAATTACATCATCAGAAACAAATGAAGATATTGCAATGCTTCTTCAACACAATTAATTGTAATATGTCAAGAAATGACTGAAGCTGCATTAATCATATTTTTATTTCTCCATCAGATGTGGATAAATGTGTGAGGTGTCCAGAGGACCAGCATGCCTACAGAGAACAGGACCAGTGTATTCACAAAGCTGTGATCTTTCTGAACCTCGAAGATCCCTTGGGTTTGGCTCTTGCCTCAATGGCCTTGTGCTTCACTGCATTCACAGTTCTTGTTCTTGGGGTCTTTGTTAAACACCATGACACTCCACTTGTGAGGGCCAACAACCAGAATCTTAGTTACATATTGCTCATCTCACTCATGTTTTGTTTCTTGTGCCCCTTGCTCTTCATTGGCCAACCCAACTCAGCTACCTGTGTCCTGCAGCAAATCACATTTGGAGTTGTATTCACTGTAGCTCTTTTCACTGTGTTGGCCAAAACAGTGACTGTTCTGCTGGCTTTCATAGTCACAGCCCCTGGAAGGATGAGATACTTTCTTGTTTCAGGGGCACCCATCTACATCATAGCCATCTATACCCTCATCCAAATTATTGTCTGTGCAATTTGGCTTCGAGTTTCTCCTCCCTCTATTGACATTGATGCACACTCTGAGCATGGCCACATCATTGTTGTGTGCAACAAGGGCTCAGTTATGGCATTTTACTGTGTCTTGGGATACCATGGCTCCCTTGCCTTAGGGAGCTTCATTGTGGCTTTCTTGGCCAGGAATCTCCCTGACAAATTCAATGAAACAAAGTTGCTGACCTTCAGCATGCTGTTGTTCTGCAGTGTCTGGGTCACCTTTCTCCCTGTCTACCACAGCACCAAGGGCAAGGTCATGGTTGCTGTGGAGATCTTCTCCATCTTGGCCTCCAGTTCAGGCCTGCTGGGATGTATCTTTATCCCCAAGTTCTACATAATTTTGTTTAAACCGGAGAGAAATTCTCTTGAAAAGATAAGAGAGAAAACATCTTCCTGAACACCCATTTCATAAATTGTTACTGATAACTCTAGTGTTGATACAGAACCACCTATTCTGATGCAATACTAGATGTATGCATTAGCTAGTGACTCTAATTGTTTCTTCTAAAGATGATGTCAAGAATTACCATGTATACTACTTTTCTGTACATTGTGGTCTATAATCTTCCACTCAGCCTCTTATTTTACAAGACCTGGTTCTTTAATATTAGTGCATATGTATGGTGATATTTTATTTTGTACTAAAATGTTATTTGTATTTTTTTTTTTTTTGGTTTTTTGAGACAGGGTTTCTCTGTGTAATACAGTTGCCCAGGGGTCAGAGATATTAGCAAGCCATAGGAAAGCCGGGCAGTGGTGGTGCACACCTTTAATCCCAGTACTTGGTAGGCAGAGCTAGGTAGATCTCTATGTGTTCAGGGATACAGCCAGCATTGGAGACACACGCCTATGTTCTCAATACCAACCATGGAAGACCTGGAGTTCTGTACAGACAGGCCGTAACGAGGCAGTCATGTGGTTGGGTTTACAACCAATGAGAAGGCAGAGCCAAAAGTCTTTATAAAGACTTTAACACAGGAAGTAGCTCTCTTTTGGAGAGGTAGGACCACCACAGGATGAAGGGTAAGGTTTTAGCTCTTAGCTCTGACCTCTTGGCTTTCTTCTTTGCATTGGTTCTGTGGTTCTTATTTCATAAGATGGTTGGTTACCTCTACACATATGGGATGTGTTCTTTTCTTTCTCTAATGCAAAGTAAGACTTGCAAAAAAATAATTCTTTTGATATATGAGTGAATGTGTGACATGGAATGTAAGAGAAAACAGAAAGTTTGTGGTAGATTGAATGAATGTTTCCAGATGATGAAACTAATTTTCCCCTTGCAGAAGAAGAGAGGAGAATCCTGTTGCATCCTGGGAGTTAGAAGAATAAAACTTAAAATACAGAAAGATGTTTTGTTAAATAGCTAGAAAGAATATTGAGAAATATGGAGAGATATCTCAGTATTTACAGTCATGAATGGCTTTTTCAGAGGAGATGGTTTCACTAACCAATCCACACATCTTGCAGTTCCCTGCCAACTATTAACAATAGCTCTATTGGTTCAGATACCCTCTGCTGGCTTCCGAGAACACCTACACACAGATGTGAACAAAATAACACACTCAAAAAGCATAGATACATAATTGAAATTAAATTAATGTTTTAAATTGAATTTTCCATAGCACTATAGTGCAACACTTGTTTTCTTTTTCTTCCTGTTCATTGAAAATAGATTTTCTCTCACATAATGTCCCCCGATTATATTTTCACCTCCCTCTGCTCCTCCAAGCTCCTCCCCACATCCCTTCCTATCTGAAACCACCCCATTTCTATCACTCATTGGAAAACAGTCAGGGTTCTTTGGGATAATAATAAAAATATACTGAGACAAAGATAATCGAACACATTCGAATTGGTCAAAATGGGCATACAGAAGGAAAAGAACCCAAGAGAAGTCATGGAAATCTGACCCATGTGTTTGTATATTCAGGGTTTCCATAAAAATCTTACAATTATACATATATATATATATATACACACACATATGTTGATATATACATTCACATAAGTTATATAATGTATATATGCTAAAATTATATATATATATATATATATATATATATATATATATATATATATATATATATATATACTCTTTCTACATATGCTTCCATGCTATTCTCTATGGCTTGTAAGGAGATATGTGAAGGAGAGAGCCCTTACAAATTTAGTTTTCTTTTTCTCAATAGAATATCTGGCTGTTGATTTCTGTATTTATTCCTGTATATTGCAAAAGCAAGATTTTCTGATAATGATTGAACAAGGCTTTGATCTAAGAATATAATACAATATAATTACAAGACATTTTATTGCCTTTTAAAGAACTGTAGCATTTGTTTTTACTGTATAACTGAGATAACTAATCTCTGATTCTTTTTCACCCAAGTTGATTATTTATGCATTCAAATCAGATATTGGTTTTATTGGTTGCTTACTCTTACAAATTTGTGCAACCTTCCTAGTTACCTTGCAGGCAGGACAGCATTATAGATCAAAGGGTTTTTGGATGTGTTAGCATTTACAGTTCTCTTTTGTTAATGGCCAGAGTACATTTCAGTATCAAAGATACTAGAATACTGGGTGAAATCTCAATGAAGGCACCAGATCAGCTTCTGCATGTTTAATTTGTTGTGAAGGTGAAGCTGTGAAGGTCTTATTAATTGGTCCTTGACACCAGTCTCTGGAGGACAACCTACAATCCTGGCCAAAGCCTGGATTTTTTGGTGACTACCGTGGGATCCCTTTAGGTTAAAACTTAATTATATGTGACCCAATTCATTTTGTGATGAAATGGCCAGTTGGGTCTCTGTCTCCCTTATTAGTGAATTTATTTAGATCCCCTTCAGGCATGTGTATAATTTAGAAAGCTTCTACTGTATTAGGTTGACACAATACTCCTCAAAAGCCTTTAATTTTAGCCATCTTTCTACACATTTCCTCACTCTTCCTTCTTGCCAGCACTCTCCCCATTTGATCTTCAAAACATTTTTAATTTGTACTTTCATGGTGGCTGAAGATGTTGAACATTATTAAGTATTGCTCATCCATGTGTGTTTCATCTTCTGAGAACTCTTAGTTCTGTGCATTTTCTAAACTGAGCTAACTTTTTTCTTCTTGAGATATTACATTCTTTTAGATATACTAACACTTTATTGCCAGTATACAAAAAGTATTTATTAAGCTGCTGTGTCTTTTCCCTTGGTGTTTTTTTTAAAATCTAGGTCAATACTAAGCTAGCTAGCTATAGCTGTGCAATCTAATTATGGGTTTTCTACTCCAATGAAATATTTGTATACTGTAGTGTCAGTATGATGATCCTCTGTAGCTATGTCAATAGAGTGTAATGGAATATAAATATGATGATACCTCCAGCTTTGTTCTTTTTGTTGTGCATTGCTTGGTCCATCCAGAGTGTGTTTTTCTTTTGAATTTTAGGATATTTTTTCATAGTCCCATTTTTTCTTGATTTCAATGAACATTGTGCAGAATATCAGTGTATTGTTCATTATATAGGCATGTATTACTTGCACAATATTAATTATCAATTCAGAAGAATGTGAGATAGATTCCGTCTTTCAGTGACTGTCGGTTTCTTTCCTTGGTGTTATAAGATGTTCACCATGAAGATATTTAACATCCTTGGTGATGTTTATTCCCAGGTATTTCATGTTTTAGAGGTTACTGCAATGGAGTTGCTTCCTCGATACATTCCTCAGTATGATCCTTTCTGTTATCTGGAAGAGCAATTAATTTTGTGTCCTGAATTTCATGATGCTATTTTCCAGAGAGTAATCATCAGATGGAAGAATTTTCACAGAAAATAATTAGGGCCTCATGTACAAGTACAAAATCATTAGCACATAAAGATAATTTGACTTCTTTTCTTTTCTGCTGACTTGTTCTGACTTGTTACTCTAGAAGAATACAAAGAGGCCTACTTTTATTCCAGGGGAATGTGTATTTTCATCCTTTGTTGTTTCAAAGGAAAGACTCTCAGTTTTTCTATTTTTTTAATTATTGAAATACATTTGTCACATGTTCCTTCATGCTGTTCTAATATTTTTCTTCTATACTGAGTATTTTAGTGATACTGAAGATTTCCAGAAGTGTTTTCTTCACATGTTGCGATGATTATGTAATTTCTGGCCTTGTCTATATAAAACAAATTATTAGACTCTCATATTCCAGAAGTTGCATGTGTACACTTCCTGTTTTACTATGTAATATTATTTCCTATTTGGGTCTCTGAGTCAGTTGAAGATTATCAAGTTGTAGTTACAGTTTTCCTTGTTAAGAATTTTCAGAAAATAAACTCACTAAGATTGTAAAATGTATAGTTTTCAAAGAAATCATAAGATAGCTTTCTGTTAGTAATAGAAGATAGGTATAAAGTGAATTAGGTGAGTCCAATTAGTACATTTGGACTCACCAAGATTATATAGATAATGGAATATTTTCTCTGAATTTGTTCGATGCAAATTGACTAGACATTGTTGATGTATTTATTGCTTGTACATATGTATACACTTACTATACTTATTGTATATAGTTTTTCTTATATTAGTTATAACTTTTTAAATTTTTTAATAGACAAAAAAGGGAAAATGTGGTGATCTTTTGTGCTGAAATGTGGTGATATTTTATTTGTACTTTAATAAATAAAGCTTGATTGGAGATCAGAGGAAAAAGTCAGCCATTATAAGTAAACACAGAAGTCAGGCAATGGTAGCACACACCTTTAATCCATCTCTTGGGAGGCAGGGATTTGTCTGAATCTCTGTGAGTTCAAAGCCACACTAGGGAACATAGCCAAGCATGGTGACACATGTCTTTAATCCACAACCCACCATAGAGGTCTGGAGCTCTGTACAGACAGACAGGAAGTGACAGAGCTGGGCAGGAAGATGAAGTGATGTAGCTGGACTGAGAGAGCCAATGAGAGAACAGAACAGAAAGGCATATAGGCATGAGTAGAGAGGAAGAAGCTCTTTTTGGAAGGTGCAGAGTTGGTGAGGTGAGGTTGGCTGGTGGCTTGTCTTTCTCAGGCTTTAACTCCAAATTCTGGCTCTGTGTTTATTATTTAATAAGAGCATTTAGAAATTCATCAACAGAAACCCAGTTGGCAGCTAATAATAATCATAAAACCAGTTCTTATGATGCAACACTGTATTCTGGTCTCTGTGGTTACAGCATGCATATTAGAAAACAACTTTAAACAGGAAATGAAATTAAAATATTTTTTTAGATGAGAAAACTAACCATTAGAAACTGTGACCAGGGATATTTATACTACAAAAATAAGTCTTTTGTAGTTCTTATTATAAAATATTTGTATTAAGACACATGATTTCCTTAAATAGAAATTTGAGAAATTCAGAGAGTTTTGATGGTCAGAGTCATCTAAAATTCATACACACTACAAGAGATCAATTTGCCAAATTATTCTTCCCATATCAATTCCTTAATTGTGTCTTTTATAGTACATTTAAATTTGAATATGCATGAAGAGAGCCCTGGTCATCTCTTCTCATATCTCATACTTCCTCTGTAGATTATTTCTAATGCTGACATCTTAAGAGCCTATTGAAAAGTGGAATCTCAGTACAGAGTCTTTGTAATATTTTTTCTATTTTCAAAAAATAATAGGTAACTTGAGTTATGTGTTTGTGTATGTGTGGTTATGTGCACATGTGAGTTCAGGTAATCTTGAAGCCCCAAAGAAGCCATCTGATCCTTTCAAGCTATTGATACAAGTGGTTGTGAAGAGCATTTTGTTGGGGATACATATGAGGACCTCTGCAAAACAATATGTGATATTAACTACAGAAATATTAATTCAGCTTCTGTAATGTTCTTTCCATCTGTTTATCAAAACATACCACTATCTTCTAAGTTCTTCTGTTCTAACTCCTAGGATTCATTGGAATCCTCTTCCCATCATCCTCTTGCAAGGAGGTATATTGTTTTACCCTCATTGACAAAAAATTTACACTTTCACAAATATCCTGTCTTTTTCTCTCACCCCTCAACTGCATCAAAGTCAAGCATTCACTCAGATATTAAAATAAGAAGTTTGAATTTACTTTGAACACTTCTGCATTTTAGAGCAGAGAAGAGTATTAGACTTTGCATTATTGACCAATGGCTAGGTCTTATGAAATGTATGGCTGAGTAGGTTATAAGAGACAATGTAGGAAACAGTACTAGACATGATATGCTAAGCAACATCATTAGAGAAAATAGTGAGGTCATTCTAAAAAAGATAGAACTTGCAATGTAATCCAATATTTTTTGGCTATGTACCAACTATCTATTTGCCAGTGAGAATTCATTAAATACAAATTCAGGAAGATGATTTTTCCCTCATCATTTGAAGAAAATGTCTGTCTATTCTTAACAAAATTGTGTATCACTTGGGGATAAAGATGCATCCAAGCAGGCCTTCAGTGGAAGCCAAGAAGGAGAAAAATCTCCAAAGCCACAATGACCTTGCCCTTGGTACTATGGTACACAGGGAGAAAACTGACTCAAACACTGCAGAACAATAGCATGCTTAATGTCAAGAACTTGGCTTCATTGAATGTGTTAAGCAGATTCCTGGACAAGAAAACCACAGTGAATCTCCCCGTAGCCAGGCAGGCCATGTATCCAAGGACACAGTGGAAGCCAGTGACAGAGCACTTGATACACACAATGATGATGTAGCCATACTCAGATGTGTATTGATATCAACAGAGGGAGAATAAGCTCCTCACCAGACTGCATAGAAAATAGCTTAGATCAGAGTATAGATGGCAATGATGTAGTTAGGTGCCCTTGAAATCAGAAAGTGCCTTATCCTTATTCCAGAGGCTGTGATTATTAAAGCCATCAACACAGCCACAGTTTTGGCCAACACAGTGGAAACATCCACAGTGAATACAACTCCAAATGTGATTTTCTACAGGGTGCATGTAGCTGAGTTGGAATGGCCAATGAAGAGCAAGGGGCACAAGAAACAAAAATGAGTGAGATAAGGAAGAGAAGATGTAACTGAGTTTCTGGTTGTTGGCCTTCACACTGGAGATGTCATCATGCTTGACAAAGACCTCCAGAACCAGAGCTGTAAATGCATGGAAACTACAAGGCCATTAAGGCAAGAGCCAGGTGGTCTTCATAGTTCATCATGATCATAAGTTTATGATTGCATTGGTTCTGCTCTGTGTTGACATACTGGTCCTCTGGACACTTCACACAATGATCCACAACTGATGAAGAAAGAAAGTATGATTAGTAGAGATTCAGCGTTGATATTTTCAGGATATTTCAATTAAGCATTGAAATATTTGAATTTTGCTGTTGAGGATGTAATTGAATAATACTGTTGCATAGCAATGCTTCCTTTTCATAATTCTCATTATTTATATGTGGAACAAAACCAAAGAATCATTTTATGTCTATTTAAGGTTATTGATGAGATAGATCATTGGTTGTGTTTTCAGGAAACACGAATTTTGTAGTGTATTTTGGAGGCAATGATGAAATGATTTACATTGGTGAATTCACAGAAGATATATTCATTAACCATAGTTTTGCTGAGTGCATTTTAAAATCACAGATCACATGCTTTCGGTGTCTCCTGAGGTCTTTGTCTCTTTTAGGAATGCTGCCTCTATGAGATATAAAGACTGTTCTATACTGGGACCAGATCTCTGATACATTTTCTAATTCAAATTTTCCAGCCTAAATACATTGAAATAAAAACAACACTAAGTGGAATCAGTAAATAGTATGTATTTGTATATGTTTACGTTTGTGTAAACTCATGAATTTGAGTGTGATTGGGTTTTTATGGATGTAAGCAGGAGGAAGAAATATAATATATTGAATATAATATCAATATTTGAGAACTGCAAAGAATAAAAAAATAAATAAACACAGCACTAGTTGTGTGCTTCTCTGGAATTAGGGACAGCAACTTGCAAGTCCTTTTCATAAGAAGCAGTAACCCTATCACTGAAAGTAGGAAACTCTATACATACTTAGCAATAAAATATCTCTACATCTTCATTCCACCACCTTTGGGAGCATAAAGCACCTTCTTCCTTCCCTAACTTTCAACTTATTGAGACCCAGACCCTGCTAGTGTGCTCACAGGTGAAGTAAATACTGAAAAACAGCATGAGAAAGACAACACAAGAGACTTTAAGAATGAGTGGTAACATGGAATCTTTGTATTCAGCAATAGTACCCATAAGTTATTATCATCACTATGGTAATTGGAGAAAACCATATTTTAATTGCTCTGAATCGTTGCATAATTGCAGAGAGCATGGTGTGCTTCCAAGATTTAAAGTATTTTTATTTAGACCAATGTTTTTATGAATAGCTTTAATTGGTTAATTTGTTTAAGGGGCTAAGAATTTTGTTCCTAGCTTGTCACAAAACAAGGGATCATGAACTTTCTAAATGTTTAGTATTGAATGTGCAATAATATTGAGAAGAGAACAGTAGTCCTGTTTGCCTCATCTCAAATACTAAATCACAACAAACAGCAAAGACTTACCCTATATTTTTCTTACATTATCTGCAGTACATATCAACTGAGTGAGGCTCTTCATACCATACTGAGCTGAACATTATCACAGTGGCAGTGGAGGTTCCAGAATGCAAGTGAAGTAGATGAGTAGGAAAATTGTATGAGAAGAATTTATACACAAAACACAGGGTAACTTCCCAGTTTCTCCTTGCTTCTAACCTACCCAATAAGACTTCTTTCAGACACTAATGGATTATAAAATGAGCAAAAACAACATTGAAAACCACAGATAAACAAGAAGAAATGGGTCAACACATGGTAGTGATCTGTGAGGACTGAATCATGGAGGGGAATCTTGGTTGAGAAATCAAGTATTCAACTTATCTTCTCATGAATAGTGATTGGTTGGAAGGAGGAGTGATAGGTCTTATATAGTATATGAAATGAAGCATACAGGTCAGGTGTTCTTTCTGAGCTCTTTGAATATTTAAAAAAATCAACATTTAATTTTAAATGAACTGTGGTTCTTTGATGAGCTGGATAGTTTTGGAACAGCAGGATTCAGAAAATTAAATAATTTGGACTGATTATTGGTTTTCAAGACAAGGGAATCACAGGCTTTGGTTAGATATTCTGTAACTGATACTGGTATAGAGTAGGCCCCACTCTGAATGCTGTGTTTAACTCAATTACTCTAAACATGAAGCTGCTTTTCCATGACACGGTTCCAGTGTGGAACCGTGAATTGTTAATTTGTGAGTCCTCCTGAACCATTAATACATATCTCACTGTGGATAATCTAACAAAATACACTGACATCATTTCTAAAGCAGTAAACACTAACAAATTGCTGAGGCAGTCATGGGACGAAACTTTCCCAAAATGTCATCTTCCCTGGGGCTTTACTTTCCAAAGTGATAAATGATGTCATAAAACTAGCTGAACTATCATCCTGTGTATTTTTCATCCAAATTGTATGTCGTAGACTGTGGACATCAGATGAAGAGCCCCAGGGAAGAGAGTTTCAAAGTATTCTTAATGGGTGAGGAAACAACTGCACAAAAAAGAAAATGAATCATGAAAACACAAGTAGTCTCTTATTTCACCACAGAAATAAAAGCACATGGAGATATCTGGGTGCCCATTTGATATTCTGATCAGCATGGCATGTCACAATCCAAATTTCCCAGGGTTAGAGCAGAAAAAAAATGTTCACTTTGATTTTACTCTTCTTGTTCCTGAACATTCTACTTCACGTGTCAAGTTCCATTCATCCTAGTTGCTTTTGGACAATGAAGCAGAGTGAAGACAAGGATGGAATATTTCAGTCATGTGCCTTCATATTTGATGCAGAACATGGGCCAGTGGAGATAACAGAGTTCATACAACCTTTCAAAGAAAGGTAAGTGCCTTATACTTTCTACATAAATGTCATCATGGATATTTCATGAGAGGTCAGAGGATGAGGATCAGAGCAATGCCTTGAAACTTCTTCCTCATTCTCCCAACGTGCACATCAATAAACATCTCCAAATTCTTTTTGAAAGTCAATGCCATTTTTCTACTTTTAATTTGTCCAGTGAGTGTTTTGTTTTTCTTCCAATTACCCTCTAACTTTCAAGCCTGGAAGCTGAGTAAAGAAGGGACTCCATACATTGTCGCATCACATATGGTCTGCCTCTTCACAATTTCCATATCACAATATCTGGTGATATCTCATCAAAAGGAACCCCATTCTCATTCAATGAATGTCACCCTAAGTGGGTACAAACAAATAGCCATAGAGTAGAGTCAGCCGATGGACATGCCATCAACGGATAGTTTTTAACACATTGCTAGGGAAAATGATACTTTTGGCACACTAGCTGCAGAAAATTTTCACATAGATATTCATTTACTCTCTCAGAACCTGCATGTAGTCACACTGTGCCTTCTAATGATACATCAAGGATGGAAGTAGGGAACCTGTCCACTTTGAACATCATATGTGTTCCTCTTTCTCCACACTTCACTGTATGCATGTATAATCACTGGCCTTTAATTTCAAGGTCCATTTATTCACTCTTTCTTTGCAGTAAAGAAGGATTGTATGGACTGTAAATGATATGTTTGCATTCTTTGAGAACTGTGGCTGTCCCTATTAATCACTGTGACCTTTTACAGAGGAGGAAATGACAACAATCAGTTTGCACTGGCCTTAGCTTTTTCAGTGGATCAAGTCAACAGGAACCCTGATATTTTACCAAATATGTCTTTATCATTTGCATTTCTAGCCGGTGATTGTAAGTTCATGTCAAAAGCATATGATATCATTCAATCTTCTGTAAAACATCATTATAATGCACCTAATTATAACTGTATAAATCTGGACATATGTTCAGTGTTGCTTTCAGGACCAAACTTGGCAGAATCCTTAGTAGTTGGGAAAGCAATGGACCTCTACAATTCTCAGCAGGTGAGATTTTGTGTGATAGTTTTGCAAGAAATCCTGTCTCTACTGGTGCCATTCCAAGATGCAGAGAAGAGTGTGAGGGACAAACTGACCTAACACTTATGTAAAACCACATAGTTCAAGGATACTATTCAGAGATTTTATGGGCCTTTCATATTTCTCTTTTTAAAATATAGATAAGGGAATAAGTAACAGGTAAGGGGGTATTTAAGATCTCTTTGCAGAAAAGTGTGTTTAACAACTTATTTTAATGCATGGTACCTCATGGTCCTCCCTGTGTCCCAGGTTGTTCAACTTACCTTCGGACCTTTCCATCCCATCCTGAGTGATCATGAACAATTTCCTTATTTGTATCAGATGGCCCCCAAGGACACATCTCTAGCACAGGCCATGATCTCTCTCATGATTCACTTCAGCTGGAACTGGATTGGGCTGACCATCTCAGACAATGATCATGGTATCCAGTTTCTCTCATATTTGAGAAGAGAGATGGAAGAAAATATAATCTGCTTTGCCTTTGTGAACATGATTCCAGTCAACATGCATTTATATGTGTCAAGAGCTGAAACATACTATAAGCAAATCATGACATCATCCTCAAATGTTATTATCATTTATGGTGAAACAGACAGCACTCTAGCTTTGAGCTATAGAATGTGGGACTCTCTAGGTATACAAAAAATATGGGTTACCACCTCACAGTGGGATGTCTCCACAAGTAAGAGTGACTTTACACTTGACTCATCTCAAAAGACTCTAACTTTTGCACACCATCATGCTGAGATTTCTGGTTTTAAAAGTTTCCTCCAGACATTGAGCCCTCTCACCACAAATGAATACCTGGCAAGACTGGAGTGGATGAACTTTAACTGTGAAGTCTCAGCTTCTAACTGTAAGACACTGAAGAATTGCTCATCTAATGCCTCATTGGAATGGCTAGAATTACAGACTTTTGACATGGCTTTTAATGATGGCAATTATGATATATATGATGCTGTGCATATCGTGGCCCATTTCTTCCAGGAGAAGTTTCTTCAGACAATGGATAAAGTGAAAGGACATCAATATAATTGCTTGAAGGTAGTGTTTCTTCTATTGGATGATATTTGGTGTCATCAATGTCAGAGTCTTTAATAGTCTCTCTGATGCCACATTCTAGTTGATTAGGAAATATTTTGCCAAATATAAGCTTTCTGAACATTTTTGCTCCTGAGAAAGTAAATCTAAAGGTTGGTATAAATCTCAGTTGCAAAGGTAGTAGAATAGGACACAGAATTTATCAAGGTAAATCGGTGATTTTCTTACAGAGCACCTGAATATCATCACCCCTGTTCTAATACTGGAAACATAGGAGTCTTTCCTCATTAATCCTCTCCCCGATGGGAAGATAAGCTTTTGTTTGTTAGTTGTCAAATAAGTGGTAATCAGTGTAGGGGATACATTTCTACAGTGTTATTAGCTGATTCTGCCCCAAATCTAGGCATTGGAAAACACACAGAAAATAATGATATGATTCTGTTCAGTACATAAATGTGTATTCATATGTGTGGATCGATGGCTATTATTGTTTATGGATTTGTTTGTGTTTGTTTCTGTGTATCTGGGTGTATATCTGTGTTGATGTGCTTATATGTGTTTCTGTCTATCTTCATATCTGTCTGTTTGTAGAACTTAGCGTTAATTTGTCTTACATCAATGTTTTTCCTGTAGGTGTGTGTTTCTATATGACTCTTCCTGTGTGTATTTGTCAGCACATGTGTCTACATGGGCCCATGTGTGTTATTTGTGTGTATTCTTTGATTAGATTGTGCATATGTATATCTGTGTTTCAGTGTATCTGTGTGTATTTGTGTGTGTGGCTGTCTGACTTTGGATTTGAGCATAAATTTGTCTGCATCAATGTCTCTCTGTGCATTTGTATATATATATATGTTATATATATATATATAAAATCATGAGTGTGTGTGTGTGTGTGTGTGTGTGTGTGTGTGTGTGTATGTGTGAGATCCTGTGTATGTTTTTTGTGGGGTTCCTTTTTTGTGTGTCTGTTTGGGTGCATAAGTGTGATTTTGTGTGTCTGTATGTTCACATGTGTGTCTTGGCTTACACATGTATGTGTGAGTACGTAGTATGTGGCTGTATTGTTTATATCTCTGTATGGATATGAGTGTGTGTATGTGTGTGTGCACATTTAATATTTATTGTTGGTGTCTGCATGTATGTATGCATTTGTGTTTGGTAGTTTCCACTGAGAGAACTGCAATTTTAGGGACATTATGATAATTTTATTAATCCACTTGCTTTCACTGAGATTTCTCAACTGTGTACCTTCAATAAAGTTGTATTTATGATGAAATCAGAATACATTTTCTGACTTCAAGCAAGGACACACACTATAGAATGTTGACTGTCTTTCAGCTGCACTCCATTCTTAGGAAGACCCACTTCACCTATACTGTTGGGGACAAAGTGATAACAAAACAGAAAGAAAAACTGCAGGCAGAGTATGACATTTTCCAGATTTGGAATTTCCCAAATGGTCTTGGACTTAAGGTGAAGATTGGACAGTTTAGCCCATATTTTCCACATGGTCAACAGCTCCATTTATATGAAGACATTATAGAGTGGGCCACAGGAAGTACAGAGGTGAGTCTGACCTAAATCTTCTGATTTCCATTGCACAGCATTTCTATTTGTGCTTCCTTGTAACTTAGTGAAATGAAATAGATTGTCACATTAGGGACCATTCTTTAGAATCCTTTAGTATGATTCTCCTTTTCACTTTTTGATATGATGTTTTATTAATTCTTTGAAGATAACAGACATGAACACACTGAATATTTATCATACTAGAACCTGTTTCTGTCTTTTAATATAATTATAAAAATGATTGTTAACACTGTTTAATATTATTTCCAGTAAAGTAAAATTCTCTTGGCACTCTGAGTACTACACAATGATTTTCCTCTTTTCTGTTGAACATCTGACACCAGTGCTGAAAAACTGAGACTAATTGTAAATAAGGAGAAAATTACACATATGCAAATCATTATTTTTATTACAGATTGAGTTCAAGAATAACCAGGGCTACAGAGAGAATCCAAAAACAATACAAAAAATAAAGACATGGGCAGAAAGAAGGAAAGAAAAGGAATAAATGCCATTAATTAAGACCATCTCTTAATTTTTTATATCTTTTTTTCCTGTTTTTCAAGACAGGGTTTCTCTGTGTAGCTTTGCATCTTTCCTGGATCTCGCTCTGTAGACCAGGCTGGCCTCAAACTCACAGAGATCCGCCTGGCTCTGTCTCCCAAGTGCTGGGATTAAAGGGGTGCACCACCACCGCCTGGCTAATTTTTTTAATTTAAACCAAAAATTTATTCATTTTACATACCAAACACAGATCCCTCTCTCATCCCTGCTCTTGTATCCCCCATCCATGCCTAACCCTCTTCCTTACCAACCCTTCATCCCCTCCTCTAAAAAAGTAAGTTCTCCCATGGTGAGACAGTAAAGCCTGGTACATTCAGTAGAGGTAGAACCAAGCCCCTAACCCCCGCCTCAAGTGTGAGCAAGGTGTCCAACCAGAGGTAAACTATTTAAAAGGCCAGCTCATGCACCAGAGATATATCCTGATCACACTGCCATGGGTCCCTCAAACAGATCCAGCTCCACAACTGTCTCCCATATGCAGAGGGTCTTGTCCAGCCCCAAGCAGATTCCACAGCTGTTGGTCTAAAGTTCCTGAGTTCCTATGTGCTTGGTTGAGTTGTCTCTGTAGATTTCCCCATTGTGACCTTGACCCCCCTTGTTCATATAATTCCTCTTTCCTCTCTTCAACTGGACTCCCAGAGCTCAACCTGGTGCTTGGTTGTGTATCTCTGCATCTACTTCTAACAGTTACTGGATGAAAGCTCTATTATGACAGTTAGGGTATTCACCAACCTAATTAACAGGATAAGTCAGGTCAGGAACCCTAACCACTATTGCTAGTCATCTAATCGGGATATCCTTGTGGATTCCTGGGAATTTCCCTAGCACCAGGTTTCTCCCTTACCCTATAAAATCTCCCTCTATCAGGATATCACTTTCATTGCTTTCCCATTCCATCACTACCCCAGCTAGATCACCCTGTTCCCTCATGTACTCATCCTCCATCTTCACCTCTCAATTGTCCCTCCATATCCCTGCTCCACTCCTGGAGATCTCTGTTTCCCCTTCCCAAAGTGATTCTTCTGTGCCTTGTGTCTTTGCTTCAATGGAGATGTGGGTTGTAGTCTGATTATCCTCTGCTGTGCATCTAGTATCCACTTATAAGTGAATACATGCCATGTTTGTGTTTCTGAGTTTGCGTTACCTCACTCAGGATGATATTTTCTACTTCAATCTATTTATTTACAAATTTCATGATGTCGTTGCTTTTACTGCTGAGTAATACTCCATTGTGTATATGTACCACATTTTCTTTATCCAATCGTCAGTTGAGGTGCATCTACATTGTTTCCAGGTTCTGGCTATTATGAATAATGCTGATATGAACATAGTTGAGCAAGTGTCTTTGTGGTATGATTGATTATCCATTGGGTATATGCCCAAGAGTGATATAGTTGGGTCTTGAGGTAGATTGATTCTCAGTTTTCTGAGAAGTTTCCATACTGAGTTTTGGAATGGCTGTACAAATTAGCACTCCCACCAGCAGTGAAGCAATGTTCTCCCTTTTCCACATCCTCTCCAATATAAGGTGTCCTCAGTGTTTTTTGATCTTAGCCATTCTGACAGCTGTAAAATGGTATCTCAGAGGCATTTTGATTTGTATTTCCATGATGACTAAGGATGCTGAGAAATTTCTTAAGTCTGAAGTCTTAATTTCAAGTACCTTTCAGTCATTTGAGATTATTTTGTTGAGAATTCTCTGCTTAGATATGTAGCCCATTTTTAAGTTGCTGGTATGGTATTTTCATTTCTAGTTTCTTGAGTTCTTTATATATTTTGGAGATCAGCCCTCTTTCAGATATGGGGTTGGAATAGATCTTTTCCCATTCTGTAGGCTGTCCTTGATTTGTCTGATTTACCCTGTCCATTCCTTACAGAAGCCTCTCAGTTTCAAGAGGTCCCATTCATTAATTGTTGCTCTCAGTGTCTGTGCTACTGGTGTTATATTTAAGAAGTTGTTTCCTGTGCCAGTGCAGTCTAGGCTACTTCCTACTTTCCCCTTTTTCAGGTTCAATGTAGCTGGATTTATTTGAGGTCTTTGATACACATTGATTTGAGTTTTGTGATAGATACGGATTTGTTTGCATTCTTCTACATGTTGACATCCAGTTATGTCAGCATCATTTGTTGAAAATGCTTTCTTTTTTTTCCTTCTACAATTTAGGCTTCTTTGTAAAATATCATGTGTGCACAGAGTATGTGGACAATTGTCAGTATCCTCAATGTGATTCCTATTTGTCCTCATGTTGGTTTTTATGCCAATATCAAGCGTATTTTATTACAATAGTTCTATAGTAGAGCTTGAAGTCAGGGATGATAATGCCTCCAGAAGTTGCTGTATTGTACAGAATTGTTTTGGCTATGTTAGGTTTTCTCTTTGTCCATATGAAGTTAAGTATTGTTCTATCAAGGTCTGTGAAGAGTTGTGTTGGGGTTTTGGTGGGGATTGAATTGAATATGTAAATTTATTTTGTAAAGATTTCCATTTTTATTATGTTGATTATACCTGTCCATGAGCATGGGAGATCTTTTTTATTTTCTGATATCTTCTTCAATTTCCTTCTTCAAGACTTCAAGTTCTTGTCATACAGGTCTTTCATTTGTTTGGTTAGAGTTATCTCAGAACATTTTATATTATTTGTGGCTATTGTAAAAGGTAATGATTTTCTGATTCCTTTCTCAGCCTGTTTATCATTTGTGTATAGGAGACCTACAGAATTTTTAAATTAACTTCGTATCCAGCCACATTCCTGATGGTACTTCTCAGCTGTAGGAGTTCCCTGGTAGAATTCATGGGGTCACTTACGTAGACTATCATATCATTTGAAAATAAAGTTTAACTTCTTCTTTTCCAATTTATATGCCTTTCATATCCTTTGTTGTCTTATTGCTCTAGCTAGGACTTTGAGTACTATATTGAATAGATATGGGGAGAGTGTACACCCTTGTCTTATTCCTGAATATAGTGGCATCACTTTGAGTTCTGTCCATTAAATTTGATGTTTGCTACCAGCTTGCTATAAATTGTCTTTATTATGTTTAAGTATATTTCTTGTATTCCTGATTTCTCCAAGAACTTTATAATGAAGGAATTTTAGATTTTGTCAATTTTTTTAGCATCTAATGAGATGATCATGTTTTTTTTTTTCTTTCAATTTGTTTATATGATGGATTACATTGATAGATTTTTGTATGTTGAACAATCCTTGCATCTCTGGGATGAAGTCTATTTTATCATGGTAGATGATTTTTTGATATGTTGTTGGATTTGATTTACCGGTATTTTATTGAGCCTTTTTGCATCAATGTTCATGTGGGAGATTGATCTGTAATTCTCTTTCTTTTGCATCTTTGTGTGACTTGGGATTCAGGGTAACTGTAGCCTCTTAGAAATAATTTGGCAATGTTCCTTGTGTTTCTATTGTGTGGATAAATTTGAGGAGTATTATTAGCTCTTCTTTGAAATCTTGGTAGAATTCTGTACTGAAACCATCTGGCCATGGTATTATATTAGTTGGGAAACTTTTAATAACTGTTTCTATTTCCTTATGGGTCTATTTAAATTGTTTAACTGGTTTTGATTTAATTTTAGTATGTGCTACCTATCTAGAAAATTTTCAATTTTCTTAGAATTTCCAATTTGTGGAGTACAGATTTTTGAAGCACGACTTGATGATTCCCTGTGTTTCCTCATTCTCAGATGTTATGTTTCCTTTTCATTTCTTATTTTGTTAATTTGGATATTCTCTCTCTGTCTGTTAGTAGTTTGGATAATGTTTTTTCTACCTTGTTGATTTTCTCAAAGAACCAACTCTCTGTTTCATTGATTCTTTGTACTGTTCTCTTTATTTCTATTTTATTGATTTCAGACCTCAATTTGATTGTTCCCTGGCATCTGTTCCTCCTGGGTGAGTTTGTTTCTTTTTCTTCTGTAGCTTTTAAGTATGCTGCTAAGTCACTAGTGTGAGATATCTCCAACTTCTTTATGTAGGCATTTAGACTTATGAATTTTCCTTTTAGTACTGCTTTCATAGTGTTTCATAAGTTTGGGTTTGTTGTGCCTTCATTTCCATTGAATTCCAGGAAGTCTTTAATTTCTTTATTTCTTCCTTGACCCAGTGGTGATTCAGTTGAACCTTATTCAGTTTCTATGAGTTTGTAAGCTTTTTGTAACTTGTGTTGCTGTTGATTTCTAACTAAAACATGGTGTTTTGACAAAATACAGGAGATTATTTCGTTTATTTTTGTAAATGTTAAGATTTGCTTTTTGACTGAGTATGTGGTTACATCCTTAGAGAAGGTTCCATAGGGTGCTAAGAAGATGGCACATTCTCTGTGTTTGGTTTGAATGATCTGTAAATGTCTATTAAGCCCATTTGAGTCATAACATCTTTTAGTTCCATTATTTCTCCATTAAGTTTCTGTCTGGCAGACCTGTCCATTGGGGATATTGCAGTGTTGAAGTTTCCAACTATTAGTGTGGGGCTTGATGTACAATTTAAGCTTTAGTAATGCTTCTTTTACATAAGTGGGTGCCCTTGAATATGAGGCATACATGTTCAGAATTAAGACCTCATATTGATGAATTTTTCCTGTGATGAATATGTAATGTCCTTCTTAAACTCTTTTTAATAATTTCAGTTTGAAATCTGTTTTTTCAGATATTAGGATAGCTACACCAGTTTACTTCTTAATCCATCAGATTGGAAGGGCTTTTCCCAGCCCTATACTCTGAGATAGTGTCTGTCTTTGAAGTTGTGGTGTGTTTCTTGTACGCAGCAGAAGGATGGATCCTATTTTCATATCCATTCTGCTAACTTGTATCTTTTTATAGGCAAATTGATTCCATTGATATTAAAGGATATTAATGACCAGTGATTATTAATTTCTGTTATTTTTTGAAGGTAGTGTTGTGTTTTCCCTTTTTTTGGGATTTGTTGGTGTGGGATTATCTACTTCCTGTGTTTTCCGGGGTAAATCTAAATTTTTTAGGTGGGATTTTTCCTTCTAGTGCTTTCTGTAGGGCTGGATTTGTGGATAAGTATTTTTTGTATCTGGTTTTGTCATGGAATACCTTTTTCACTTGGTCTATGGCAATTGAGAGCTTTGCTGGTTATAATAACCTGGGATGGCTTTGATGGTCTCTTTGTGTCTGCATAATTTCTGTTCAGGATCTCTAGCTTTCAGAGTCTCCATTGAGAATTTGGGTGTTATTCTGATGGGTTTGTCTTTATACATTACTTGACTTTTCTTTTTCTTTTTTTTTTTTTTTTTTTTGCTTTTCAGCTCTTAATATTTTTTTTCTCTATTCTGTATATTAAGTGGTTTGATTATTATGTGGCAATGGGACTTTTTTGGGTTGTGCCTATTTGGTGTTCTCTGAGCTTCTTGCATCTTTATAGGCATTTCATTCTTTTGGTTGGGAAAGTTTTCTTTTATGATTTTGTTGAATATATCTTTGTTCCTTTGAGCTGTTATTCTTTTCCCCCTTCTTTCCCTATTATTTTTAGTTTTGGTTTTTTCATGGTTTCCCAGATTTCCTGAAGGATTTGTGTTATGACTTTGTTGTCTTTAATGTTTTCTTTGACTGCTGAATCTATTTCCTCTATCGTGCCAGAGAATCTCTTTTCCATTTCTTGCATTCTTTTGGTTATGCTTACATCTATAGTTCCTGTACCCATCCTCAGATTTTAATTTCCAGCATTCCCTCAGTTTATGTCTTCTTTATTGCCTCTATTTCAGTTTTCAATTCTTGCACTTATTTCTTCACCTGTTTTATTGCTTTTTCTTGGTTTTCTTGTCTTTCTTTAAGGGATTTATTGATTTCTTCCAATTTTTTTCTCTTTTTCTCGATACCTAAAGGGAATTTTTCATTTCCTCTTTAAAAGCCTCTATCATCTTAAAATCATTTTAAGGTCATTTTCTTTTGTTTCTTCTATTTTAGGATGTTCTGGTGTTGCTGATGTACAACTGTATGGTGGTACCATATCGGTCTTTATGTTGTTGAGTATATTCTTACACTGGCATCTCTTGCTCCAATCATTGCCAATGATTTCTGTGTCTCAGGGAGCCACACTTGGCTTAATAGCATTCTTGATCCAATTGGAGCTCGTGGTTCAATTAGAGCTGGTTTAGTCTGTGTTTCAGGGAGCAGTTGTAGTCCTGGGGGATGGGTGGGTTTGAGCATTGGAGTAGGGCTTATAGTTTACAGTGTCTGAAGAGGAGGTGTTAGCAAGCCCTGCCTGCAGGAGTCCTGCCTGCTGGCCTGAAACTGGGACTGCAATGGGTTGGGGTATAGGGGCACAGGTTGTGTTCCTGGGTCTAAAACCTGGATGGTAGGGACATCAGCTAGGAGAATAGACTCCAAATTGTGATCTTTTAAGATGGGAAAAATGTATCTTTTATCTGGGACTTAATTTGAGAAGACATAACATTAATCCAGATTATTTGATTTTTGGAAAGGCAATATTTATCTAGGGCTATACCCTCTGTTGTAAGTCAATACAAGGACATTGAAAAGGAAGTTTTTTGCTGTTTATCTACTTGCTCTCACCTTGCTAGCAAGTCTATAATTTCACTGGCATTAGAAACTATTTATTTGAGATTCTAGTGTATAACAAAGATCAGCTGAGACTTTCAGCCTCATGGACTAAGAAGATTCTGGAATCTAGGGCTTTACATTCCCTTGCAGCAATTGTTGTAATACCCAAACTAGGCATATAAGACATTCTAATAATTTTTACATATGTATACATATATATAGAGAGATATATAAAGACAGATTCATTTTCTAAATTCTTTTACTCCTGAGAACCCTAGCTAGTACAGAGACAGAAAAATGCTCAACAGTGAACATAAATTATAGGAATTCATAATGATTCTTACAGTGTTATGGAAACACTAGAAGAACTTCTACACATGGAAAAGTAAGATATATTCAAATGATCAAGTAATATAAAGACAGCACTAGATTCCCAGACAGATAAACAACTCTTCTGACCATATTTGGATGATCATATATTTCTATTCTTGAGTCTATTTATATGCCACATATATTTTACTGATATGTATATGTTAAACCATCCTTGTATCCCTAAAATGAAGTTATCTTTGACACAAAGACAGATATTTCTGCTGTGTTGTTGAGTTATATTACTCAATGTTTACTTGAGAATTTTTCCAACCCACGTACATCAATGTGTTTAGTCTCTAGTTTTCTTTATCATGTTTCCATTTCTTCAACATTCTCTGTCCCCATATTTACAGAATGGATTTCTGCAAGTTTGTAAGTAAGGTGAGTTTCTGAAAGCAAAAATGACTGTTGGTTCTACAAATCAATGTTGATATTTGTGTATTTTGATTAGAGAATGTGAAGGTTAATATTTAAATGTTATTGAGAATTATTTACTAATTATTGCCTGTTATTGTTACTGCATTATTTGATATTATTCTAAGATAGAAACAAAGACTTTCTATTTTAAACTTTAAGAAATCTTTTAATTAACGTTAAGTAAGCTAACTTTTATTCAGGTTCCCCCAATATTTTGTAAAGCATTTTCACCTCAGGAAAAACACAACTTTTCAGTTCAATTCTTGTCAACTCAGCACTTTATCAATACAAATGTACCAGGCTCTGCCATTTATCTATTTTTTTTCTTTCTTATACCCTCTTTTTCATGCTTTGCAGTGTTATTTTATTGGAGTTCATGTATGTTATCTGAGATATGAGGAGTTACTTCCCCAGTTTAATATGTCCACTAGTTCTAGATTGAAATGCTATTATTGTGATTAAACACTGCCTATACACAAAATGAAGAGGAGTGGTTGATTAGGCTCATGGGTTACAATTAAGGGAGGACAAGTCAAGATTCTGGGTTCTATAAAGCATAGACCCTTAGGGGGAAAAAAACACTACTTAGTGGTTTGCTCTGCTTGATTTCTCATACAGCCCTGCCTAGGGATAACAATACCCACAGTGGGCTGAGCACTCCTAAATCTAGTACTAATTAATAAAATGTATTACAGGTAGATTGACAGGCTAGTTCAATGAAGAGGATTCTTTTAGATCAGGTTCCCACTAACTTTTTAATGTACTTTGTGGTAAGTTGACAAAAATTAATGAGAAAAACCAGTTTGCAAGCACCATAGTGTTTGCCCACAACAAACAACCTATTCTTCTTTCTAATTTTCTAGCAATGTGAAGCTATCCAACTTTATATTAATGTTTCCATACATTCCTATAAATGACCTTATATAATATACTAAGTGAAATGTGGTCACTCATTTAATGTATATAAAATAAGCTTGTTGTGTACATAAAATATGGTCACTCATTTGCTGTATATAGCATAAGCTTATTTCACCATGTTCATCTAATGGATATATGGAAGAAGTAGGAAAAACTACTAATGACAGCATGTGTCTAATTTTCCTCAGATGCCTCCCTCTGTGTGCAGTGCTGATTGTGGTCCTGGATTCAGAAAATTCTGGCAGGAGGGAATGACAGTCTGCTGTTTTGATTGCAGCCCCTGCCCAGAAAATGAAGTTTCTAATGAGACAAGTGAGTGTTTGCTGCTTAATAAATTCTTCCCAATGTTCATCCTCTCTAACCCACATGGAGATGATTAAAGAGTTTAAAAGTCCTCTCTACAAATCAAATACATCACTTGCCTATGTTCATTTTTATAGGAATGTGATCAATAACAGCATATCTTCAAGTAACACCCTTTGCTATGACATACAGCTTTGACTCATTGAAAATTCATGTCATGTGTCATTTTCTCAGATAAACAGTTTGATAATCCAAGTACAGTGTGAAGGAATTCTACAAAAGGTCTTTCCTAGTGTGATTATCTCCTCTAAAATAACAGATAGATTAAATTATAATTATGAGTCTTTAATAATATTTATTTATAAAATTTGAATGTGTTTATGTATCTCTACAAAAGTTTAAGGCACCATGTATGTGCAGGAGTCAGTGAAGAACAGATCAGGGCATCAGAGCCACTGAAATCTGTTATGTGGGTGCTAGGAACCAAATGAAAGTCCTCTGTAAGATTAATGGAGACAAGAATAATTACTTGTAAAATTATCAGAAACTGTTTAGTATGAGACAGAAAACTTTAAGCAATATCCAGAGATCTGTTTTTTCAAACTATTAGTGCAATTTGAAGTCTAGAAAAGTGTAAATAAGAGATGGCACCTGATGTAGAAAATACAGAGTCAGTCCTGTGTTCAATATTTTTCAATACTTCACTCATTTAATAATGTCACAAATACAAGATTAAATTTTTTTATGAAAGCAACTAGCCACAATTTTCTAAATGTTGTTGAAACCTACACAGCTCTTATCAGTGAAATGATTATTTGTTTAGAGTTGGCCCTATGCAAATGCCAGATGGATTGTTTTTCTCTTCTATTGCCTGTCATCCTAAGCAATGAAATGAAAGTCTCTAAAGAACACTTATGGCCAATAATATGCCACATCAATTAAATTCCTTGTAGTAGGAAGAGGTAACCAACTCTTAGAAGTTTTCTTCTGACCTCCATGCACTCACACATACAATATTTACTGAAGTAATTAAACAAAGTCTAGTGAAATTGTTTTAAATGTAAAAACATATAAGAGTAATCTGTATTTATAATGATAAATACAACAACACTTAAGCAAAAATATTTTATTGTTTCTTTCATTATGTGTATGTATGTGAGATGAGTGGTTATGTGTGCATAATTGCAGGTGCATGTGAGAGGCATCCAATGTCTCTGTGGTTAGTTACAGCCAGCTGTGAGACACCTGACATGACTGCTGGGGACCAAACTCAGGGCTTCTGTAAGAGCAGTACATTCTCTTCACAACTGAGCCAACTTTCAGTCCCTTAAATAAATTAACTATTTACATGTGTCTTTAAATGAAGACTTAAAATCTAGAAGCACATCATGACTCTTCAATTATCCACTGATTCAGAGCAACTGTAATCAAGTTTCCTTATCTTGCAAGGTTAAAGATTACAGCTTATGATTGGGGTCCTATTCCTCAAAACAAACAGTCTGTGCTATCACTCTTGCTTGAATGGAGTTGCTCATGGTGTTATATCAACATCTCCTTCATACTGGAGTACACTCGCAGCATCTCAGTCTCACGTAGATGGAAATTGGGATAGGAGGAATGTACTTGTCTCTTCCCAAGGGTGATGGAATTAGGATGTAGGGCTTTTCAATTCTCAAAATATACAGAGGTTTCTACCTTAAGTGATAAGGTTACTGTTTCTTATGAACAATCCTCAGGAGTACAGAGTCCTTCCTGCCAGATGAAGACTCAACTAAGGGGGCAATTATTTAACGTATTTAATTATTTTTGCATTTTCAAACATCAAAATTATATAACTTTCTTCTATCATTTCATCCTCCTACTTATGCCATATAAACTGAATCACACTCTTATTCATGAGCTCTTTTGTTATTCTATATGTATACACACATATAAATCTGTACATATACACAAAGACCCACACACACACACACAAAATAAAACCTTAATGATTCGGAAGGGACTTTAGCTAGATGGAGAGTGGGCAATATGTCTTTATCAAGCCCTACTCTTCTTCCCCTTTCCCTTTGCCTTTCTAAAAACCATTAGATTACTGATGAAGTTTGAATGTGATTTGACCCCATAAGATTATGAGGAGTGGTCTTATTAGTAGATGTTGTCTTGTTGGAGAAGGGGTGTTTTTCTTGGAGAAAGTGTGTCAGTCTGCAGGAAGAATTTGAACTCTCAGACACTAAAGCCACACCCATTGAGTCAGTTTATTACTGTTGCCTATGGATCAAATATGTATAATTCTATGGTACTTCTACAGCACCAAGTCTACTTGCATGCCATCATGACCAACCATGATGATAATGAACTAAATCTCTGAACTATAAGATACCCAATTAAACGTTTTTTTTTATAAGAGTTGCCAAGGTCAGTGTTTCCCCTCACAGCAATAGAAATACTACCTAAGACACTTACTTTTTTTGGAGACAGGTTTTTTTCGTGTAGCTCTGGCTATCCTGGAACTAGCTTTGTAGATGTGGCTGACCTTGAACTCAGAATTACGCCTGCCTCTGCTTCCCTTGTGCTAGGATTAAAGACAAAAGACATCACCAACAGGCTGCAATTACATACTTAAAGCTAGCTACCAAGGTCTGTTCCCTTATTTAGCCACTACCTCCTGCTGGGGCTGGCTATCAAAGTATTGAAGTCAGGATAGCAACACCCCCTGTGGCTGTCCTAATAGACTTGACTATCCAATTAAATACTTTATTGTAATATGGGATTCCCCTTTTACCTTTATGAACTGCCATTTTCCTAAAGGGCAAATCTGTCTCCTCTCTACCCAGAGGAAGTTCTTTATATTTCAGCCAAATACCTGTAACCCATCTCCCATGTTCCTTTCCCTTCTCCCTCATCCTCTATATTCTGTCTTTGTCTCTTATTCACTTACCATTCACCTCTGAGTCAAATAAATCTCCTTTGTGTTGAGAACTTGATCCTAGGGTATCTCTTGCTGACTCTGAGGTTTCCTACAGATTCTGTTTAATATTGCTTCTATGTCAATGTGTGGTGATATTTTATTTGTATGTTAATAAATAAAGTTTGCCTAAAGATCAGAGGACATAGCCAGCCATAAACAAAAGTCAGGCAGTGGTAGCACATGCACTTATTTCAATCACATGGCAAGCAGAGTCTCTGTGTGTTCAAGGACACACTAAGGAACAACCAAGCATGGTAGCACACATCTTTTTTTTCCATTTAATATTTCTTTTTTTAAAATTTTTATTTTTATTTTGCAATATAATTCAGTTCTACATATCAGCCATGGATTCCCTTGTTCTCCCCCCTCCAGCCCCCCTCACCTTCCTCCCAACCCACCCCCCATCCCCACCTCCTCCAGGGCAAAGCCAGCTACGCGGACTGAGATCAACCTGGTAGACTCAGTCCAGGCAGGTCCAGTCCCCTCCTCCCAGGCCGAGCCAAGCAGCCCTGCATAGGCCCCAGGTTACAAACAGCCAACTCATGCAATGAGCACAGGACCCTGTCCCACTGCCTGGATGCCTCCCAAACAGATCAAGCCAACCAACTATCTCACCCATTCAGAGGGCCTGATCCAGTTGGGGGCCCCTCAGCCATTGGTTCATAGTTCATGTGTTTCCATTTGTTTGGCTATTTGTCCCTGAGCTTTATCCAACCTTGGTCTCAACAATTCTTGCTCATATATACCCTCCTCATTCTTGCCAATTGGACTCCCAGAGATCCACCTGGGGCCTAGTTGGATCTCTGCATCCAGATCCCTCAGTCATTGGATGGGGTTTCTAGCACGACAATTAGGGTATTTGGCCATGCCATCACCAGAGTAGGTCAGTTCAGACTGTCTCTTGACAATTTAGAGCATTGGTATTAACTCTTCTTTGAAGATCTGGTAGAATTCTGCGCTGAAACCATCAGGTCCTGGGCTTTTTTTGGTTGGTAGACTTTTAATGACTGTTTCTATTTTGTAAAGGGTTATTGGACAATTTAAATAGTTTATCTGGTCTTGATTTAACTTAGGTATGTGGTACCTATCCAGAAAGTTATCCATTTCTTTTAGGTTTTACAGTTTTGTGGAATAGAGGTTTTTGAAGTATAACCTGATGATTCTCTGGATTTCCTCAATGTCTGTTGTTATGTCCCTGTTTTCATTTCTGATTTTGTTGATTTAGATGCTCTCTCTCTCTGTTTTTTGGTTAGTTTGGATAAGAGCTTGTCTATCTTGTTGATTTTCTCAAAGAACCAACTCTTTGTTTCTTTAATTTTTTTGTATTGTTCTCTTTGTTTCTATTTTATTGATTTCAGCTCTCACTTTGATAACTTCCTGGCATCTACTTTTCCGGGGGAGACTTTGCTTCTTCTGGTTCTAGAGCTTTCAGGTGTGTTTTTAAGTCACTAGTGTGATGTAGATGTAACCAACCTTCTTATTAAATAAGAAACACAGAACCAATGCAAAGAAGAAAGCCAAGAGGTCAGAGATAAGAGCTAAAACCTTACCCTTCCTCCTGCAGTGGTGCTAACTCTCTGAACTAGAACTACCCCTGTGTTAAAGTCTTTATATAGTGTTCCTGTTCTGCCTTCTAATTGGTTGTAAACCCAACCACATGATCGCCTCGTCACGGCCTGTCTGTATAGGCCTCCAGGTTTTCCATGCTTGGTATTGAGATTAAAGGCATATGTATTCAATAATGGCTGTATCCCTGAACACACAGAGACTTACCCAGCTCTACCTACCAAGTTCTGGGATTACAAGTGTACGCCACCACTGCCCTGCTTTCCTATGGCTTGCTAATAGCTCTGACCCCCGGCCAACTTTATTTATTAACATACAAATAACATTTTAATATAAATAAAATATCACCATATTTCCCCTTTTCTATTTTAATAAAAAAAAAGAAAAAGCTTATAACTAACATAAGAAAAACTATATACAAAAGTACAATAACTACATACAATATATACAGGTAATAAATACCTAAACAATGTCTAGTTCATTTGTATTTGACAAATTCATAGAAAATAATTTCATTATCATTCTATTGTATCTAATTCACTTTCTATCTTAATTAATCATCAACTATAACTAACTAATCTTCAACTCCCTCAGAGACCCAAGAAGGAAATAGTATTAGCTAACAAAAAAAATAAAAATAGGAAGTATATGCAAGCAACTTCCAAAAAATTGTGAGTTGACAGAAACAGCCAGCTGCCTGGACAATCATCTGAGGTTTCTCCGCAGTGTTGGGGCATCATCTTCAGCCTATGGGCTTAGCATATTTGACAGACTCATTTATGAGGTAGAATGTGCTGTGGGATGTTCTGTATGGCAAATATGTTGCTGATTGACCAATAAATAAAACACTGATTGGCCATTGGCTAGGCAGAAAGTATAGGAGGGACAAGGAGGAGAATAAAGCTGGGAAGTGGAAGGCTGAGTCAGAGAGACACTGCCAGCTGCCACGATGACAAACAGCATGTGAAGATGCCGGTAAGCCATGAGCCATGTGGCAAGGTATAGATTAATGGAAATGGATTAATTTAAGCTGTAAGAACAGTTAGCAAGAAGCCTGCCATGGCCATACAGTTTGTAACCAATATAAGTCTCTGTGTTTACTTGGTTGGGTCTGAGCGGCTATGGAACTGGCAGGTGAGAGAGATTTGTCCTGACTGTGGGCTAGGCAGGAAAACTCTAGCTACAAAGTGAGATTTCTCCAACTTCTTTACGTGGGCATTTAGTGCTATGAATTTCCCTCTTAGTACTGCTTTCATAGTGTCCCATAGGTTTGGATATGTGGTGTCTTCATTTTTGTTGATCTCTAAAAAGTCTTTAATTTCTTTCTTTATTTATTCCTTAACCCATTGGTGATTCTGTTGAGTATTATTCAGTTTGCATGAGATTGTAGGTTTTCTGTAGTTTTTGTTGTTGTTGAAATCTAACCTTAGACCATGGTGGTCTGATAGAACACAGGAAGTTATTCTAATTTTTTTTGTATCTGTTGAGATTTGTTTTGTGGCCAAGTATGTGGTCGATTTTAGAGAAGGTTCCATGGGGTGCTGAGAAGAAGGTATATTCTTTTTTGTTAGGATGGATTGTTCTGTAGATATTGATTAAGTCCATTTGAGTCATGATATCAGTTAAGTCCTTTATTTCTCTGTTAAGTTTCGATTTGGGAGATCTGTCCAGTGGTGAAAGTGGGGTGTTGAAGTCTCCCACTATTAATGTGTGGGGTTTTATATGTGATTTAAGCTTTTGTAATGTTTCTTTTACATATGTGGGTGCCCTTGTGTTTGGGGCATAAATGTTCAGAATTGAGGCTTCATCTTGGTGGATCTTCCCTGTGATGAGTATGTAATGCCCTTCTTGATCTCTTTTGATTGATTTTAGTTTGAAGTCTATTTTGCTGGATATCAGGACGGCTACACCTGCTTGTTTCTTAAGACCGTTTGATTGGAAAGTCTTTTCCCAGCCTTTTATTTTTAGGTAGTGTCTATCTTTGAATTTGAGATGTGTTTCTTGTATGCAGCAGAAAGATGGGTCCTGCTTTTGTATCCATTCTGTAAGCCTATGTCTTTTTATAGGTGAATTAAGTCCATTGATATTGAGGGATATTAATGACCAGTGATTGTTCATTCCTGTTATTTTTTGGTGGTGGTGGTGTGTGTACTTCTCTTCGTTGAGGTTTACTGCTGTGGCTTTATCTATTGCCTGTGTTTTCGAGGGTGTATCTGACTTTCTTAGGTTGGAATTTTCCTTCTAGTGATTTCTGTAGGGCTGGGTTTGTGGATAAGTATTGTTTAAATCTGGCTTTGTCTTGAAATGTCTTGTTCGCTCCATCTATGATGATTGAAAGCTTTGCTGGGTATATTAGTCTAGACTCGCATCCATGGTCTCTTAGTGTCTGCATTACATCTGTCCAGGTCCTTCTGGCTTTCAAAGTCTCCATTGAGAAATCGGGTGTTATTCTGATGGGTTTGCCTTTATAAGTCACTTGGCCTTTTTCCTTTGCTGTTCTTAATATTCTTTCTTTATTCTGTACTTTTACTTGTTTAATTATTATGTGGCGAGGGGACTTTTTTGGGGGATCTAGTCTGTTTGGTGTTCTATAGGCTTCTTGTATCTTCATAGGCATTTCCTTCCTTAAGTTGGGAAAGTTTTCTTCTATGATCTTGTTGAATATATTTTCTGTGCCCTCGAGTTGGTATTCTTCTTCTTCTTCTTCTACCCCTATTATTTGTAAGTTTGGTCTTTTCATGGTGTCCCAAATTTCTTTGACATTTTGGTTCATGACTTTGTTGGCTTTAGTATTTTCCTTGACTGATGAATCTATTTCTTCTACTGTATCTTCAATGCCAGAGAACCTCTCTTCCGTCTCTTGCATTCTGCTGGTTATACTTGCATCTGAAGTTCCTGATGGTTTACTCAGATTGTCTATTTCCAGCATTTCCTCTGTTTGTGTCTTCTTTATTTTTTCTATTTCCCTTTTCAGGTCTTGGACTGTTTCCTTCATTTGTTTCATTGATTTTTCTTGATTTTCTTTCAGTATTTTATTGTTTTCTTCCAGGACTTTATTGATTTCTTCTAATTTGTTTGCCCTTTCCTCTAGTTGTTTACAGCGTTCTTCCCATTTTTTTGTCTTTTCCTCTACACAAGCCTCTAGCTTCTTCATGATGTCATTCATAAGACTCTTTTCTTCTGCTTCTTCCAATTTTTGATGTTCAAGTCTAGATGTTGGAGGAGGGCTAGGTTCTGGTGATGCTGTATTGCTATTCATTTTGTTGTATGAATTTCTGCCTTGACGTCTGCCCATCTCCTTGTGGTTCGTTCTTGGTCTTATCAGCACACTTGGTTCAGACAGAGCTGACAGATTCAGGAAGTCTCTCTCTTGTCCAGATGGGAGCTCTCTTGTCCAAATGGGAAATCCGGGGCAAGATGGGAACTCTTGTCCAGAAGGGAAGTCCGGGGCAGGATGGGAGCTCTATGGGAGTTCTTCTCTCTCTCTCTCTCTCTCTCTCTCTCTCTCTCTCTCTCTCTCTCTCTCTCAGGCCCAGAAGGGAAGTCTGGGGCAGGATGGGAGCTGGGGGCCTGCCTCTAAATCTCAAGAAGTGGCTGGGGTCTCGGGCAGATGGGCATGGGGGCAGGGCGTGGAGATTGCAGGGTCTGCCGGGGGTCTTGGAGAAGGGGATTCTTCCCGGTGGGGCTTGAAGGGAAACTGCCTGGTGGCCAGAACCTGGGGCCAAGTTGGGCAGGTCTTTCCTGGAGTGGCTGTTGCCCAGGAATGGGGTCCCGGCTGAGCCAGGGCACTCACCTGTGCTCCAAAAGGGAAATCTGTGGCAGGATGGGAGCTGGGGGCTGGCCTCTAAGTCTCAGGAAGTGGCTGGAATCTCTGTGCTCCAGAAAGGAAGTCCAGGTCAGGATCGGTAGCACACATCTTTAATCCTAGTACCAACCATAGAGACCTGGAGGTCTGTACAGACAGGCAGTGACAAGGAAATGAGGTAGCTGGGCTAAGCGCCAATGAGAAGGCAGAATAACAAGGAAATAATTATGCAGGTTAGACAGGATGAAGCTCTCTCTTGGGAAGCCACAGTGGCATGGTGAGATAAGGTTAGCTGGTGGCTCTCACTATTTTTCTGATCTCTGTGGCTTTCACCCCTATACTTGGCTCTGTGTTTCTTATTTTATGACTGTTTAGAAATTCATCTACATCAGTGTGTTTAGGCTGACAAATTCACACTAGAAAATATATCACAGGTCTTGTCTCAGTAGAAGACACAGTCTCCATCTCTAATAAGGACAGCATTCATAAAACAGAAAGAAAAAAAGCAGCAGGCAATGTATATGTGCTTCTGAGACTTTAAAATATACACTGTGCAAAACAGTGGTTAATGATTTCAGTTTTTGTCACTTAAAAACTTTAAGTCACTTTATCACAGCATCCACAATGGTGCTGAAATACCTGTGCTTTCCTTAAGATGACAAATGGATTCATGAACACACAGTTATATAGACAACATGATGATTGTTTAGTTTCCTTACACATAAATATAATGAATGAATATTGTGAAATTGAAGCATTGCTGTGCAGCAATACCTTTTACCTATATCTTCAGGAAAAGCACAGACATTGGCCTGCTTCTGCAACACATTTAATTGAAATGTCTGATCTCTAAATATGCTAAGATGCACTAAACATACTTTCCTTTCTCCATCAGATGTGGATCAGTGTGTGATGTGCCCAGAGGAGCAGTATGCCAATGCAGAGCAGAACCAGTGCATCCCCAAATCTGTGATCTTTCTAACCTACAAAGACCCCTTGGGGATGGCTCTGACCTCAATGGCTTTTTGCTTCACTGCATTCACATCTGTTGTTCTTGTGGTATTTGTGAAGCATCATGACACTCCCATTGTCAAGGCCAATAACCGCAGTCTCAGTTACATTTTGCTCATCTCACTCCTCTTTTGTTTCCTGTGTCCCTTCCTCTTTATTGGCCATCCCAATGCAGTTACATGCATCCTGCAGCAAATCACATTTGGAGTTGTATTCACTGTGGCTGTTTCCACTGTGTTGGCCAAAACAGTTACTGTTGTTCTAGCTTTCAAAGTCACAACTCCCGGACAAAGGATGAGGTTCTATCTGACTTCGGGGGCACCCAACTATATCATTGGCATCTGTACCCTCATCCAAATTATTCTCTGTGCAATCTGGCTGGGAGTTTCTCCTCCATCTATTGACATTGATGCACATTCTGAGCATGGCCACATCATCATTGTGTGTGACAAGGGTTCAGTTACTGCATTCTACTGTGTCTTGGGATACCATGGCTCCCTTGCATTTGGGAGCTTCATTGTGGCTTTCTTGGCCAGGAATCTCCCTGACAAATTCAATGAAGCCAAATTGCTAACTTTCAGCATGCTGTTGTTCTGCAGTGTCTGGGTCACTTTTCTTCCTGTCTACCACAGCACCAAGGGCAAGGTCATGGTGGCTGTGGAGGTCTTCTCCATCCTGGCCTCCAGTGTTGGCCTTCTGGGATGCATCTTTTTCCCTAAGTGCTACATAATTTTGTTAAGACCAGAGATAAATACTCTTCAAAAGTTAAAGGAGAAAACATCTTTTTGAACTGACATTTCTTTAATTGAAACTGACAACTTTAGTGTTGGTACAGAACCATCTCTTAGGATACAATGCATGATGTATGCTTTAGCTTGTGTCTCTCAACCTTCTTCTAATGATGATGCTTAGAATTATCATTCATACTGTTTTTCTGTACATTGTCTCCTATAAAATTCCAATCAACTACTCATTCCACAAGACATGGCTATTAGACAATATTCTAGTGTTCAAGGTCTCTCCTTTCTCCAATATACAATAATAATTGAAATAAACTGTGTTTTTTCAATGTCTGACTGAATGTGAGACTTTGATAGCACAATGGTGAGACTAAACACAATGTGTTGTTCTCACACACAACTCTCCCCTAACTACACACACTCTCTCTCTCACATCTACTATGCCTCCATTAACCTTCCAAAAAGTGTACTCCAAAAGACAAGAACCAAAGATGACAAAACAATACACAGTAAGACAAGGCAAAATAACATTCTTTAAGTTTTTCTCAGTAATTTGAGTTTTCTCTTTAGTGAATTCTGGGTTTAGTTTACTATTGCATTCTAAAATTGGATTATTGGTTTTTGATAACTAGTCTCTTGAGTTCTTCATGTGTTGTGGATATAAGTCCTCTATCAGATGTGGAGACGGTAAAAGCCTTGTTTCCATTCCTTAGGTTGCTGATTTGTCTCAAGATAGTGTTCTTTGCCTTAGAGAAGCTTTTCAACTTCATGAGGCCCTGTTTGTTAATTGTTGGTCTTAGTGTGTACACTAATAGTGTTCTATTCAGAAATTCTTCTCCAATTGCAATGACATCAAGGCTCTTTCTCACTTTCTTTTCTACTAGGTTCAGGATATCTGGTTTTATGTTAAGGCACTTGATACAGGTTGTCTTCTATATGTAGACATTTGTTGAAAATGCCTTATTTTTTCAAATGTGTATTTTGTCTCTTATCATAATCAGGTGTCCATAGGTGTGTGAATTTATATCTAAGATTTCAATTTGATTCCGGTGATCAATTTGTCTCTTTTTATTCCAGTACTATGCTGTTTTTGTTACTATTTATTATTTCAAATTGAAATCAGGAATGGTCAGACTTCCAAAATTTTTATTTAATTTTTCATAATTATTTCAGCAATTCTGTATCTTTTGTTTTGACTTTCCCCTCTGAAGCTGAATATTTTTCTCTGAAGATACATGAAAAAGTGAGTTGGAATGGTTCACAATGATACTGAATCTGGGTTTTATTGTTGCTGTTTGATTTCCTAAATTTTTTATTTTCCAAATTATTTCACTTTTGATCACTTTTTTATTGATTTGATTTCAATTTTAAGGTCTTGAACTGTTTTATTTATCTCATTGCCCTGTTTATTTGTGTTTTCCTGGATTTCTTTTTCAGTCATCATTATTTTCACATATAATACATCCTCACCATAGCTTTTCCTTCCTCCACTCCATCCTGTCCTACCCACCACACACCTACACTCTTCCCTAGATTCACTGCTTCTCCTTTTCCCTTCATTAAAGGACAGGCCTCCCGAGGAGGTCAAGCAAACACAGCATAACAAGTGACAATAAAACTAGGAAATATCTCTCATATCAAGTCTGGATGAGGCACCCTAATAGGAAGAAAAGTGTTTCATAAGGAGACAACATAGTCAAAGACACTCATCTTCCACTGTTAAGAGTACCACAAACTTCACAAGCTAAATAACTACTGCATGTACACAAAGAACTTAGCACAGACCCATGCAGCCACCATAATTTCTGCTTCAGTTGTTGTGAGCCCCTATAAGCCCTGCTTAGGTGATTCTATGGGCCATGTTCTCCTGGTTTCTTTGTTTCCTATAATCCTTCATGCTCCTCTTCTTCAAGGTTTCCTATGTTCCAATTAATGTTTGGCTGTGGGTCTGATTTCTGCATATGCTTCGAGCAGTTACCAGAGGAAGCCTCTCTGGTGTTGACTGGGCTAGACATTGATCTATGAACACTACAGAATATTTTTGAATCAATTAATTTTTATTTTTGTTTTATTTTCATCAATTCTGTTTTGTATTTTCCTAGGTCTCTGAGTCATTCAGCTTCTGCTCTCTATCCATCCTTTTCCTGGATTTCTTTAAAGGATTTAATAAATTCATGTTTAAGAACCTTCATTATATTCATAAAAGCTATTTAAGGTCTTGGTTTCAGGCTTCAGATATGTTGGAATGTTTCGATACTGAAGTGATAGGGTTACTAGGTACTAGTGGAGACACATTGTCTTGGCTAGCTTGCATTATATTTTTTATGTAAGGGAATAGACTACCAGAGGTGTTGTGCAATATTGCTGTGGATGATATTGGGTCGATTGGATCTGTAGGGATAGAGGGAGAGAAAAGGTTTATGGGAAGCCTTGTTCTTTTCTGGAAGGAGTGGACTAAGGGTAAGCAATATGTGCCTGCTGGAGTTGGGTGCTGTGATACAGTAATTGGTGTTGAGATAGAGGTTTGAAAGGGGATATCTGTGGGATCCACAGGAAATGGGAACAGTGGGACTGTGAAGGCTGCCACTGAAGTTCTGATGCAAAGCTGATGACAAGCCTTGGGGGGTTGGATCTGGATGAATCAGGAAGAAGGGAAGGTCTGCCGGTCATCTACCTGCATTTCAGGCATGTATAGCTTGTAGGTTAGCAGGGCATTTCCTGACTCCTTTCTAGACTTTAGATGTTAATTTCTTTACGATGTGGAGCTGATAAACCCTTTCCCCCATTCTACCTTATCTGAAAATGCCATATAAGATTTATCATTACTCACAGAAATGACTGGCCCTGTATTTGTGCGTCTTCCTCTACAAATTCATATCCACTGAAAGAGGCTCCTCATCCCACACTCATTAGCACACTGTCACATTGGCACTGCAGGTTCTAGAATGAAAATAAAAATAAATGAATAGAAAACGGTATAATAAGAATTCACACATTAAACACAGGGTGACTTCCCAGTTTCTATTTGCCTATAAGACACTCAAAAAGATTTCTTCCCTGCCAGTACTGGAATGTAAAATGAGAAAAACATTGCATGAAATCACAGGTAAAACAGAAGAAATGGGTCAACACAAGAAATTGATGTATGTGAACTGAGGCTTTTGAAGGGAGACCATATTTTAGAAATCAAATATTCACATTATCTTCTCCTTAATAACAATTGATTGGAAGGGGGTGATAGATCTTATTTGGTATTTGAAAGGTAGCACACAAGATCTGTATGGATGTTTTTGAAACTATAAAAATCAACATTTTTGTAATTTTGTAAATGTAACAGTGGTTCTGTGATGAGCTGGGTAGTGGTAGAACAGCACGTTTCAGGCAATTTCTGAATTTGGCTTTATTATTGTTTCTCACGACAATGAAGCAAGGCTTTAGTTAGGTATTCCATAACTGTCACTGGTGTAGCATAGGCCCCAGTGTGAATGCTGTGTAGAACTCAATTGCTCTTGTCATGGAGCTGCTTCTCTCTGACAGGGAATTTGTGATGCAATTCCTGGTAAGCAACCAGAAATTTTGACTTTGTGAGTCCTCCCTTGACCATTACTGCCTGTCTCAATGTAGATCAGAAATTCTGACTTTGTGAGTCCTCCCTTGACCACTACTGCCTGTCTCAATGTAGATCATCTAACAAAATTCACTGACAAGCCATTAATATAAATAGATTTTTCAGGCACCCTGGGACCTAATTTTCCAAAATGTCACTGTCAAAGAAGCCTTAATTTCCATAATTATGAGTGACATCATTAAACTACCTATACTCTCCTCATATATATTTAACAATCAGATTTAATCACATGGACATCAGATTCAGAAACCCAGGGAAGAGGGTGTCCAGGATTCCTGCTGATGTGAGGAACCACCTGAAAAAAAAAAAGAATCAATAATGCACAAGTAGCCTTTCCTTTGGCTACAGAAACAAAGACAGGTGGAAACAGATGGTGTCTACATATTGTGCTGATCTGAACAGCACTTCAAAATATACATTGCCAAGGCTCAGAGTAGGACAAAGACGTTCACTTTGACTTTCCTCTTCTTGCTCCTGAACATTCCACTTTGTGTGTCTAGTTTCATACATCCCAGGTGCTTTTTGGGAATGAAACGGAATAAAGAAAAGGATAGAGACTTGTGGACAGGTTGTGTCTTCTTCCTTAGAAGAGTGCACTGGTATATAGGAAGATTGTTTCAACGACATTCTGCAAATATACTACAAACTTCATTCAACTCCATTATGTAAAACCTCAGGAATAGTTATTGAAAAGACTTAAGCTAATGGAGGGATAGAATTAAATCAACATGCACCAGTTATTAATTTTTATTATATAATTTTGTGTCTTTTTACAAAGAGGTCTAAAATTGTCCACACTTGTAGCCATAAAATATACATTATATTTTCATGATCTGTAGTAGGTATTCTATGAATTATAATTTTATCTTTTTCTTCCCTTCTTTTTTTCTTTTATATGCATAAGGGAATTTTATCTGCATGCGTATCTATGCAATACTGGCATTACTGGTGCATAATGATACCAGAAGAGTGATTAGGGAGACTGGTAACTGGAGAGAGCTCCATGCCAGTCAATTAGACCTGAAAATCAAACCTGAGTCCTCTTCATAAACACCAATTGTAATTGACTGCTGAGCTATCTCTCCAGCCCTAAAATATACTCTGAAAAAATTGCTTACTGGAAGAATCTCACTTTGTCACAATAATTCTTGCATAGTTCATTCAAATCAATAAAGATACTTCTAGTTTGCTTCTCTGTATGGGAGGTATTAGTAGTAATAAAAATTTGGCTTTGAGAAAATTTATGCTTGAAATATCCTGTTATGTGTCCTGGGCATAATTATGAATTCTGATGTGGGTGGTTTTCAGGTACTCAATTCAATCTGACCCACTAAAAAGTGGATTTATTTTTAAAGGAGTCAAATTCAGGAAATTCTATAAGATATTTACAGAAGACTTCACCAAAACACAAAAGAATATACCTTCTTCTCTGTGCATCATGATATTTTTTTCCAAAATTATCCACATTTTCAGAAACAGATGTAAGA
Source organism: Peromyscus eremicus (assembly GCF_949786415.1). Lineage (NCBI taxonomy): Eukaryota > Metazoa > Chordata > Mammalia > Rodentia > Cricetidae > Peromyscus > Peromyscus eremicus. The sequence goes on along the minus strand of NC_081416.1, from coordinate 184,688,383 downwards.
AAATTGAAATAACTTCCTGCATCATATCAGACCATCAGAAATTAATGCAAAACCATGGTAACTCTCTAGTGAAAAGTAGGTCCAGACAAAAATAAAGAAAAAAAAATAATGTCATCCTAGAATTCAATAAAAATGAATACACTGCATACACAAACTTGTGGGACACACTAACAACTTACATAAAAATACTGCAGGAAAATCACACTAATAACTTCAAGGCATACCCAATAGCTCTAGAAAAGCAGCAACAAAAATAATGTTGCCAAAGAGGGGTAGAGAGAAAGACATATTCAAACTAAGGGCAGAAGTCAATAAAATAGAAACAATGTGAACAATACAAAGAGCCAATGACTCAAAGACTTGGTTCTTGGAGAAAGTCAACAAGATAAGCAAATCCCTATCCACACTAGCTAAAAGACACAGAGAGATAATATATATATATATATATATATATATATATATATATATATATATATATATGAGATAAATGAAACAGAGGCAAAGAACAGACACTGATGAAATACAAGGAATCATGAAAACATACTTTGAAAATCTATACTCCAAAAATTTCAAAATTTAAAATAAATGTATAAATTTTCTCAGTATGTCTCCTTACTAAACTTAACTCAAGATCAGATACACAATTTAAATCATCCTCTAAATCTTACTGAAATAGATGCAGTCATTATAAGTCTCTCAAGGGAAAGAAAGCCTACAATCATATAGTTTTATTGGGGAATTCAAACAGACTTTCAAAGAAGAGTTAACACCAACACTTCTCAAATGATTCCATAAAACAGAAACAAAAGAAATGTTGCCTAATTCATTATATGATTATACAGACGACAGAAGGGACCAAAATGAGAATTACAGACCAAATTCCCTTGGAAACATCAATGCAAAAATATTCAAAATATTTGTAAATGAAATCCAATACCTCATCAAAACGATGCAGGGGTTGTTCAATATATGAAAATCAATTAATTAATTGACAGTATAATCAAACTGAGTAAAAAGAAATGATCATCTCATAAGATGAAGAAAAGTCTTTGAAAGAATCCAACACCACATTATCATAAAAGTCCTGAAGACAATAGAGATAAAAGGAACCTACCTCAACATGACCAATGTGATGTACATCAAGTACATAGCCAACAATAAAAAATTAGCAATGCTGATTCCTTTACAACCAGGATTTCTACTTCCCCTTTTCAAATTATGAAAAAGAACATGAGTATGAAAGTACCTTGAAATGTTTTAGCTATCAAATGGAAAATCATAGTTAAGTTTGGAGTCCCACACCACAGTGAGAATGAATAGATAAAAAATGACCTATTGAATTAAGGAACATATATGGGGTAGGGGAAATTCCCATGAGCATTTCTAGTATAAGTAGAAACTGAGAGCCCCGTTGTGATAAGCAGATAAAGTTAATACAGTCAGTAAATACAGGAGTATCTATTGGTCCATGCATGCCTCTCATGAAATTTTCTGGATGTGCATATGTCAGAATAGCACATAGACACTTGTGTAATTCATCATTACTCAGAATATGCAAGATATGGGTTAAACTTTGATGACTCTCAACAGATAAGAACATAAAAATATTCAAAATTTTTATATAAATTCCATATGTGCAGAATCATTATTATTATTTACAATACATTCCTAGATATTTGAAAGTTTCTTTCAATGAATTACCACACTTAAATATATACACAATGATTTATACCTAACCACATACACCAATCTTATAGAAGTTTAAATGAATAACTTCTATGTGATTCATAAATGTTTGAAAACAATGATGAAATTAAATAAAATTACTGGGTACAGAATTCTCTTACACACATTGAAATTCTGGTTAAAGACTCAAATGATTTAAAAACAGAAAATGGAGTTGTCTTCGACCTAGAAAATTTAAATTTAGCAGAAATTGGGGATGGAGTAGGAGGTTATCATGATAACTAAACAGACAGACTCTGGAAATCTGGATATTTTACATATTCAAGATATAACAGGGTGTGTCTCTGTGTATGTGTGTGTGCATGTGTATACATATATAAAAACATTTTTACACAAATACAGTAGGAAAGGTGTGATTTCATAATTGAAGGCTTGAAGAATTGAGGATGGCATAACATGGGAAGCCAGTATAAAGAAAATATCACATGTCTCATAAACTGAACAAACTCACACACATCATGGAATTAGAAGGAAGCTGTTTGAACTCAGTATTAGAATTGGTAGTAAGAGGAGCCGGAGATGTAGGGGACAGAGTGGCAAATTCCAACAAAGAACATGCTACCCATGTGTGACTGTGTCATGATGAAGTCCTTAATGCTGTATATCAGTTAAAGAAATAATAATTATTACACACAAAATAAAACTGGATATCATAACAAACCTAGGCTGCTGCTGATTTCATTTGCACACTTGAAAGAAGATTGTGCTGGGTCATGTGGTAGATTAAATCCGAATTTTCTGAGAAAAAGCCTGTCTCTAATTCTTTTGCCAGCTTTTGTAACCTACTCCTCGTACAGGGTCACCTTGTCCAACCTTAATACAAGGCAAGGTACTTAGTATTATCACAACTTGATATGCCAATTTTTGCTGATATCTTCTGCAGGCCTGACAATTTCTGAATAGAAACAGAAGAGGAGTGGATTATGGCTGAAGCCAGAGAGGAGGCAGGGAAAGGACTGGAGGAGAGGAGGTAGCGAAACTGGCTGGCAAAAATGTAAAATAAATAAATAAATAAATAAATAAATAAATAAATAAATAAATAAATAAATAAGTTGAATTTGCTCTGTCTTCCTATGAAAGCCTCCTCCTCTCACATTCATCTTTATGCACATCTTGCATTACAGGAAAGCTCATCACAAAACCAGATGTCATGCACTTTTAAATGATGATATTTAAGTGTACAGTAAGATCCAGATGAAAAAACTAGCCCTGTTTGCTTCATCTCAAATGCTCTCTTCATCACCACCCACAGCAAAGACTTGCCCTACATTTGTCCTACTTTCCCTGTAGTCCGTATCCACTGAAAGAGGCTCATCATCCCACTTACACTGGCAGTGCAAGTTTTAAGATGAAAACAATAATAGGTGACTAGTGAAATGGTAAAAGAATAATTTACACATTAAACACAGAGTCACTTCCCAGTTTCTATTTGCTTCTAAGATACTCAACAAGAGACTTTTTCACAGCCACTATTGAATTATAAAATGATCAACAATGATGAAGGAAATCAAAGATAATGCAAAAGAAATGGGTCATCACAAGCAATTGATCTGTGAGAACTAAGAATCAGGGAGGGAGATCATGTTTTAGAACTCAACTATTCACCTTATGTTCTCATTAATAGTAATTGGGTGAGAGGAAGAGTGATAGATCTTATTTAGTATTTGAAATGAGGCACACGACAGTGGCATTCTCTCTGGATTTTCCTGAATTTTTAAAAATCTACTTTTAACATGTAAATGAACAGTGGTTCTGTGGTGAACTGCATAATTTTTGATACAACAGGATTCAGGAAACTTCTGGATTTGGCTTGATTATTGGTTGAAAAAAAATGAAAGCACAAGATCTGGTTAGATATTCTGCACATGTCACTTATGTAGAATAGGCCACATTGCTGATCCTGTGTGGAACTCAATTGCTCTAAACATAAATCTGATTTTCTCTGACATGAACTTTGTGATAGAATTCTCAATGTGTAACCATGAATTCTGACTTTGTGAGTTGTTCCTGAACCATTAAAGCATCTATCAATGTGAATCATCTAACAAAATTCAATGACATCATTCCTAGAGGCATTAACATAAACAGATTGTTCAGGCAGTCTTGGGACCAAATTTTCCAGAAATTGGCACCCCTCAAAAAATCTTAATTTCCATAAACATTAGTGCTGTGGATATCATTCTGTATAAATAAACACTGATTGGCCGGTAGCCAGACAGGAAGTATAGGCAGGACTAACAGAGAGGAGAATTGAGGGAACAAGAAGGCAGAGTGGGAGACTGCCTGGAGCCTCTGCCAGGACAAACAAGATGAAAGGTACCAGTAAGCCACAAGCCATGTGGCAAATTAATAGATTAATAGATTAACAGAAATGGGCTAAATATAAGAGTAAGAGCTAGACAATGATAGGCCTGAGCTAATGGCCAAGCAGTTTAAATAATGTAAGCATCTGTGTGTTTATTTTATTTTATTTTATTTTAATTTTTATTTTGCAATACAATTAAGTTCTACTATCAGCCACAGATTCCCTTGTTCTCCCCCCTCCCGCCCCCCTCCCGCCCCCCTCACCTTCCCCCTAGCCTGCCCCCCATTCCAATCTTCTCCAGGGCAAAGCCTTCCCCACAGACTGAGATCAACCTGGTGGACTCAGTCCAGGTAGGTCCAGTACCCTCCTCCCAGGCCGAGCCAAGGGACCTTGCATAGGCCCCAGGTTTCAAACAGCCGACTCATGCAATGAGCACAGGACCCAGTGCCACTGCCTGGATGCCTCCCAAACAGATCAGGCCAATCAACTGTCTCACCCACTCAGAGGGCCTGATCCAGTTGGTGACCCCTCAGCCATTGGTTCATATTTCATGTGTTTCCGTTTGTTTGGCTATTTGTCTCTGTGCTTTATCCGACCTTGGTCTCAACAATTCTTGCTCATATAAACCCTCCTCATTCTCGCTAATTGGACTCCCAGAGATCCACCTGGGGCCTAGTCATGGATCTCTGCATCCAGATCCCTCAGTAGTTGGATGAGGTTTCTAGCACGACAATTAGGGTGTTTGGCCATCCCATCACCAGAGTAGGTCAGTTCGGACTGTCTCTCGACCATTGCCAGCAGTCTGTTGTGGGGGTATCTTTGTGGATTTCTGTGGGCCTCTCTAGCACTTTGTTTCTTCCTATTCTCATGTGGTCTTCATTTACCATGGTCTCCTATTCCTTGTTCTCCCTCTCTGTTGTTGATCCAGCTGGGATCTCCCACTCACTCAAGCTCTCTTTCCCTCGACCCTCGCCCTTCACTACCCCCACTCATGTCCAGGCTGTTCATGTAGATCTCATTCCATTTCTCTGTCATTGGGCGATCCCTGTGTCTTTCTTGGGGTCCTGTTTTCCAGGTAGCCTGCCTGGTGTTGTGAGTAGCAGTCCAGTCATCCTTGTTCCACATCTAGTATCCTGTTATGAGTGAGTACATACCATGTTTGTCTTTCTGAGTCTGGGATACCTCACTCAGGATGATTTTTTCTAGATCCATCCATTTGTCTGCAAACCTCATGATGTCATTGTTTTTCTCTGCTGAGTAGTATTCCATTGTGTATATGTACCACATTTTGTTTATCCATTCTTCAGTTGAAGGGCATCTAGGTTGTTTCCATGTTCTGGCTATTACAAACAACGCTGATATGAACATAGCTGAACAAGTGCTCTTGTTGTGTGGTTGAGCATTCCTTGGGTATATGCCCAAGAGTGGTATAGCTGGATCTTGGGGGAGATGGATTCCCAATTTTCCTTCTATGAGGCTACAATTACCCTGATTCCCAATCCAAACAAGGATACAACAAAGAAAGAGAACTACAGACCGATCTCCCTCATGAACATTGATGCAAAAATACTCAATAAAATACTGGCAAACAGACTCCAAGGACACATCAAAACAATTATCCACCATGATCAAGTAGGATTCATTCCAGGGATGCAAGGATGGTTCAACATACGAAAGTCTGTCAATGTGATACACCATATAAACAAACTCAAAGAAAAAAACCACATGATCATCTCACTAGATGCTGAAAAGGCATTTGACAAAATCCAACACCCCTTCATGATAAAGGTCTTGGAGCGATCAGGAATACAGGGAACATACCTAAACATAATAAAGGCAATTTACAGCAAGCCAACAGCCAACATCAAAGTAAATGGAGAGAAACTCAAAGCAATTCCACTAAAATCAGGAACGAGGCAAGGCTGTCTGCTCTCCCCATACTTATTCAATATACTTCAAGTTCTAGCCAGAGCAATAAGACAACATAAGGAGATTAAGGGGATACAAATTGGAAAGGAAGAAGTCAAGCTTTCCCTATTTGCAGATGACATGATAGTATACTTTAGCAACCCCAAAGATTCCACCAAGGAACTGATACAACTTATAAACACCTTCAGCAACATAGCAGGATACAAGATCAACTCAAAAAAATCAGTAGCCCTCCTATATACTGTGTGTTTATTTTATAAGTGGGCTCTGGGACTGGCAGGACTTGGTGGGACCCAGAGGAAAAAAGCTCTCCAGCTACAAATGGCGCCCAATGGCTTGAGTTTCCACCTTAAACCTGAGAATATTTAATAACCAATTCTAAACAGAGCCAAAACCAGGTTCCTACTTCATGTCTCATATGGGCAGCTAGATGCAGCAAAAACACGGGTTTGTGCTACTGGTGGGTTCTTAATGTTAGCGCTTGACCTGCACTATGACGAAAATGAGGCATCTGCCAGTGGTACATTATGCTGTGTGGTAGATTTAGTCTTTACTAGTATAAAAAAAAGGTTTCTGGGCTACATGCTGCTTTGATAAAAGTATAGACCCACTATTTCTGAGAGTTGATGGCTCCCAGAGCTGGTGGAAAACGTACCACTGCCATGTTGGGAAGCTGAAGTGGGCAGAGCCAATAGCCACAGCTCTGTTTCAGTCTTAGAATGCTGCATTTTAAAGCAATAGGTTCACAATAAGACTGATTCAGATGAAATAGTTTAAATGTATGTAAAAATGTACATAGGCTTGAAAGAGAAAAAAAGGAATATATACAGTTATATAAACAAATAGTTTTTAAAAATAAAGTCTTTAAAGAGGCAGTAAAATTAATATAAAAAAAAGCCACATAAAGATGGCTATCACACAGAAAATCTGGATTATGTTCTCTTTGATATTCGTAACTGAAGAAAAACATTTAATCGTAAAACCTGTTGAGTTATGCCAAAATATAAATTTTAAAGGTACCTTGACTTCAAAATTTGGATATAAGGATATGTTGCTTTGGAAAAGAGGTTCTGCTTTTGTTTCCACAGAAATCCAGAGGCTATGGATTTGTTCCAGATTAAGATACATCAGGTTTGACCAGCCAAGACCCCCTGAAAGGTCTCCAATGACAGCATGGCCCAGATAATCTACCATCCAGGATGGTTTCAAGGCAACCGGCTCACACAATACAGCCTCATGGGCTACCCCATAAGCCTAAAATTTTCTTTGTGTCCCCATAAGATACAGCACCCCCCTCCAGCGGGAAGTAGTAAGAGATGCTAAGCCAAATTCCCAGACATACCAAGCTGGCTTTAGAGATGGAATTGGCTCACTCTCCCTCTAAACCCAGACATATTGCTTAAAAAAATGGTTAAGAGATTCTTATGTCCCAATTCAAAAGAGTCCTCTGTGGTGGGACAGAGAAAAACCAATATTTTTTATTTAAAGCAGGTTGATTATAAATACAATCTCTTTCTAAAAAAAAGGGATAGTTTAGATATGATAAGATGAAAGGGTAGATTAATGAACCTGATTTTGAAGAGTAACAACTTGTTTAAAATGTTTTACATTGCTATAGATTTTAGTTTATTGGTACAAGTTTAAACTTAATTTTGTTATACTGTATATATATTTCTATTCTTGTTTGAGGTATTATGTTTATGTTACTCATTTAAAATTGTAATGGATAATTAAGAAATATATTAATAATTAGTCATCTATGATAGTCATATTTATAGCCATGTTAGTTAAGTCTTCTAGATATACATAGATATATTTCAGATAGATAGGTAATCTTCAAACACTTCAAAGACCTACAGAATATGGCATTTAAAATGTTTTAAAAATTTAGACTTTCTGGACAGTAAGACATGTCTGCTCCTGGCAGCACCAATTTACTTCAGAGGAGGATGGGCATCAAAGACACTCCGTATGGAGTTTATTTTCACCTTGACAAAAACAGCCATTTGGGCAAGAAACTGTTTTTGCCTGGACTGCTTGATCAACTGGACATGCAGGACCCATAGGAAGGTGACCACTGAACTTTGCTTGACAAAATGGTCCTTCAAGTTCCTGCTTTGCGGAGGAAACTGCCAGACATTCTACAGGACACAGAAAAAAGTGACTGAGAGACTCCAGGCCTGTGGGCTGAAGACAGATGCCCCAACTTTACAAGAAAACTTTGGATGACTGTCCAGGCTGCCCACTGTCTCTGTCTACCCTTCAAGACTCCCGAAAGTTGTTTGCATCCTTCTCCCATTTCTCAGGTAGTATTATATCCTTCTGAGGTCTTTGAAGTGGTTGAAAACTAGATAGTTATAATTTCCTCAGCTATGATAAAAGATAGGTTAAATATAAAACCTTAGACTCACAAATATAAGATAGATAGGATATTTTCTTTAATATTGTAACTGTTATTCTTGCTTAAAATTGTTTTGTTGTATGTAATTTTACTATGTTAAAGTTAAAACCTTCCTTTTTGAAAAAGAAGAAAAGGGGAAGTGCTGTGGATATCACTCTGTATAAATAAACACTGATTGGCTGGTAGCCATACAGGAAGTATAGGCGGGACTAACAGAGAGGAGAATTGAGGGAACAGGAAGGCAGAGAGGGAGACTGCCTGGAGCTGCTACCAGGACAAACAAGATGTAAGGTACCAGTAAGCCACAAGCCACGTGGCAAATTAATAGATTAATAGATTAATAGAAATGGGCTAAATATAAGAGTAAGAGCTAGACAATGATAGGCCTGAGCTAATGGCCAAGCAGTTTAAATAATGTAAGCATCTGTGTGTTTATTTTATAAGTGGGCTCAGGGACTGGCGGGACTTGGTGGGACCTGGAGAGAAAAGCTCTCCAGCTATACATTAGTGATTTTATGAAACTACCTGAAGTCTCCTCATATATTTTCATAAAGAAAATTTCATCAGAGACTGAGGACATCAGATGCAGAGCCCCAGGGAAGAGTCTCCAAGGTTCCTCCATAATTGAGAGAAAACCTGGAAAAGAAAGGAATCATGAATGTACAAATAGCCTCTCATTTGCTTACAGAAATAAAAGCATGTGGAATATATGGGTGCACAAATAATTTGCTCATCTGCATAGTACTTCACAATCCACACTGCCCACTCTTAGAGCAGGACAAAAATATTCACTTTGATTTTCCTCTTCTTGCTCCTGAACATTCTACTTCTTGTGGCCAGTTTTGTTCATCCCAGGTGTTTTTGGAGAATGAAACAGAATAAAGACAAGGATGGAGAATTGGGGACAGGTTGCATCTTCTCCCTTGGAATAGTACAGTGGCCTGTGGAGAAAGATTATTTGAACCGCAGTCTGAATATACAGTAAGTGTCTTAGTATTTTCAATGTAAATAGTATCATGAATATTTCATGAGAGGTCTCAAGAAGAGAATCAGAGCAATTCTTTGAGGCTTCTGTCCTGGTCTCCAAACCTCCACACCAAGAAACAACCCCAAGATATTTTAGAAACTCAATACTATTTTTCTACTTTGAATTTTTCCAAATAGTGTTCTGTTTTTCTCTCAGATACCATACTACTTGCAAGGCTGGAGGAATAGTGAAAAAAGGATTCTATACCTTGGTCCATCACATATAGCCCTTCTCTTGACAGTTTCCACAGCACATTAGCAGGTGATGTCTTATTGAAAGGAATCCCATGCTATTTCAATGGGTTTCATCCTAAGTGGGCAATCAATATTTCTGGCACTTCTAGCTGTGGAGAGTCTTCACATAAGTTTTCATTCACTATCTCAGATGCTGTGCATGTGGTCATTCTATGTCTTCTGAAGCTACATCAAGTGTAAGTAGGAGACCTGTCCACTGTGTACTTCACATGTGTTCCTATTTCTCAATACTTTACTTATATACATGTACCACCACTGACTTTTAAACACGAAATGCAGTTCAACACTTTCTCCTTAGAATAATGAAGGGATGTATGTACTGTAAATGATATGTTTGCATTTGAAAAGTGAGACTGTCAATATTAGTGATAACTACATATGTAACCTTGTTAATGTGATAGTTGGCATTACTTGAGAATATGGATAGAGTAGTTACCTAGTAGCTCATCTTGGCTTTATTTAAGAAGCATCTGTCTTCCCTTTTTATGTCTATGTTGTTTATTCTCTGAAACATATGTCATATGTACCACTTATATTTCTCTTTCAGTAATGTTACTAATGACAGCTGAGTATTTTACCAGTGTGGATACTCTACATATTTTGATTTTGTTCATCACTGATAATTGTTTTCAAACACAGCAATTTAGTCTACTAGTCCACTCTAACAGCTGAAGACATGAAAATTTCTTAATGATTAGTGTGAGGAGTTGGTGTGTGAGTTTCACAAGTTCTAATATCAAATTCCTGTTGAGTGTTATTAAAAATTTCAATAATACTTTTTCTGTTTGGTAATGAAGAATATTCTAAAATTACTTTATTTTAACAAGGTATAGATAAATACCTATTTTTATACATGAGTACGCAGTGGTAAAATATCTAAATGGGAAACAGATTTATTTTACTCAGAGTGAATCATTCAGAATGAAAGAGTGTGTTTGAGCTTGATGTTTATTGGTCAGTGACATGAAATGAGTCAGAAAATGTGGGAGTTATTATTTTTCCCATAAACATAAATCTAAAATGGTATTGTTGTGTTCCAACTAACTTTTTAATCATTTCTATAACATAAAAAATTATATAAGGGAAAAGAAGAAATGGAATGGATAGGTATAAGATATATGTTAGATTATTGTATATACTAGGAAACAAATTTAGTAAAATAGCAGCCTTAGATAATTTGCACTGTAATTTGCACTGTTATGGATTCTTATATGTTGATACAAATGTAAACTATTTTTATATTCCTGTTTAAGATAATTTGTATATTGATACAAATACAGAACTACATTTGTTATAATGTACATATATTTCTACTCTTATTTGAAATATTTGCATATTGATACAAATGTAAATTTATATGTCATACTTTATATATGTTCTACTTCTATTTAGGGTATTCGGTATATTGATATATATTTAAGATTATTGTCATATTGCATATCGCACTGTACACTCCTACCTCTGTTATAAATATCTTGTGTATTGTCACAATTTTGAAGTCATCGTTCTTTACCATACATTTGCTTATAGACTGTTTACCTTGTTTATGTGAAGCCTTAGTCCTTAGGTTATTTCAGTAGATAAGACTTGTAGATTTATAGTCACCTATGCTTGTCATCTCTATAGTTACATTAATTAGGTTATCCAGATTACAGATACATAGGTCAGATGGACAGGTAACCTTCAAACACTTCATAGACCTAGAGAATATGGCATTTAAATAACTTAGAATTCTGTTGACGTGAGACACAATTGCTCCTGGCTGCACCAATTTGATCCCGAGAAAATGTTGGGCTTCTAAGACATTTCCATTTGGAAGTTTGTCTTCTTGGCACAAAATGGCCTACTGGGCAAAGAACTGCCCTTGCCTCGACAGCTGACAGTGCGAATGCAATGTTTTCCTTTCTGGACAAGCGGGACACAAGGAAAGCGACCACTGTACTCTGCCAAGACAGGGTAAGATGGTCTTTCAGAATTCATGCTTCTGAAAATGATCTATCAGATACTCTAGGCCTGTAGCCACCTACATAGTTCCATTCCCAAAAAAGGGAGCAGCTAGTCAGTTCTCAGTTCCCTAGCTTAGCCCCGAGACCAGTGAAAGAGGCACTCCCCTGCTTCCTGAGTGTTGTCTCTTGCTGTAATAGACTTGTGCTCCTCTGCATTCACAGCTGTAATTCTTGGGGTCTTTGTCAAGCACCATGAAACTCCCATTGTCAAGGCCAATAACCAGAATCTCAGCTACATCTTACTCATCTCACTCATCTTTTGTTTCCTGTGCTTCTTCCTCTTCATTGGCCATCCCATCTCAGCAATCTGCATCCTGCAGCAAATCACATGTGAAATTGTTGTTCACTGTGGCTGTTTCCACTGTGTTGGCCAAAACAATGACTGTGCTTCTTGCTTTCACAGTCACAGCCCCTGGAAAAAGTATGAGGAACCTCCTGATATTGTGGGTACCCAATTACATCATTTCCATCTGTACCCTCATCCAAATTACTATCTGTGCAATCTGACTTGGAGTTTCTCCTCCCTCTATTGACATTAATGGACACTCTGAGCATAGCCACATCATCATTGTTTGCAACAAGGGCTCCGTTACTGCATTTTACTGTGTCTTGGGTTATCATGGCTTCCTTGCCTTAGGGAGCTTCATTGTGGCTTTCTTGGCCAGGAATCTCCCTGACAATTTCAGTGAAGCCAAGTTGCTGACCTTCAGCATGCTGTTGTTCTGCAGCATGTGGGTCACCTTTCTTCCTGTCTACCATAGCACCAAGGGCAAGGTCATGGTGGTAGTGGAGGTCTTCTCCATTTTGTCCTCAAGTGCAGGTCTGCTGGGATGCATTATTATCCCCAAGTGCTACATAATTTTGTTAAGACCAGAGAGAAACTCTCTTCAAAAGTTAAAGGAGAAAGCATATTCTTGATCTATCATTTCTTAAATTGTAACTGACAATTGTAATGTTGGTACAGAAATACTTGTTAGGATCCAATATATATATTAATGATACTCCCTGATTCTTCTAATAATAATGCCAAGCAGTGTCATGTATACTACTTTTATGTACATGTCTCTTATTATCTTCCACTCAGCCATTTATTTTACAATGCCTAGCTATCCAACATTAGTGCAGAGTGGAAGTTCTTTTATTTCTCCAATTTACAAAAAATTTTGAAATAAACTGAGAGTCCTTCTATTCATGTCTGAATGAATATGTGAAAAATGTGTTCATGTCTGAATGAATATGTGAAAAATGTGTGACTTTGACAGCAGTTGAGTGCTGAGACAAAACACAGTGTGGTGTTTCCACACCCACAACCCCTACCTACTCTTTCTCTGAGCCCCACTCTTCTTCCATTTCTGCTCCAAAAGGAGCAGGACTCCATGAGATTACCACCCAACAGGACAAAACATTATACAGTAAGACAAGGCAAAAGAACATTTCTTTAAGTATTTCTCAGCAATTTGAAATTCCTCTTTTGAGATTTCTCTGTTTAGATCTATACCCCATTTTTAAATTGTACTTTTTTTGTTTTTGATACCTTATTTCTTGAGTTCTTCATGTATTTGTCATATTAGTCCTCTTTAGGTGTGGAGCCGGTAAAATAAAAATCTTTTCCCATTTTTAGGCTGCTGCTTTGTTTGAATGGCTGTGTCCTTTACCTTATAGGAACTTTTCAGTTTCATGAGGTCCTATTTATTAATTATTGATTTTAGTGTGAGCACTAATGGTGTTCTTTCAGAAATTCTTCTCTCATTCCAATGATTTCAAGACTCTTTGCCACTTTCTCATCACCAGGTTCACTGTATCTGGTTTTATGTTGGGGCCTTTAAATTTAGACATGAATTTTGTGCAGTGTGATCAGATTGGATCTATTGCAAGATGTCTACTGTATATATACCATTCTGTTATGCCTGCACCATTTTTTAAAGATGTCTTATTTCTTTCTACTATATATTTTTGTCTTCTTTATCAAAATCAGGTGTCCATAGGCATGTGAGTTTTTATCTAGGGCTTCAATTCAATTCCATTGATCAACTTGTCTCATTTTATTCCAATACCATGCTGGTTTTATTACTACAGCTTTTTGGTACAACTTGAAATCAGGAACGATGAAACTTCCAAAAGTAATGCAGCCCAGGGGAGGTTAGCTCCCAAGAACTAGTCCAGGGTTGTGGATAGAAAACCTCAGAATAGTGGGTCTTTAAGAAACTTTTTAATCTGAGGGTATTTAGAAATAAGGTTCTATTTATCTGACAGGTAAATAAGGAAACACACATGCTTTCTGATCAAAGCTTTCTATTTTACTTCATCTTGAAAAATCTTCTCTGAAAATCTCTTTTGCTCCACGTAGATACACTCCACATTGTTACATTCTCTACACAGCCACATACCTCTTTTGCCCAATTATATTTCTTTTCTACACAACTTCATTTTCCTTGTCTCCACATGATTACATATACACACAAAGCCACAGCTATACATTTCATTTACATTCATCTTTCACCATATAGCCACATCCTTCCTGCATAGCCATGTACTTCTATATACAGTTACATCTCTTGTTTATATAGCTCAAATATCTCTTCTACACACATTTCTTCTCTCTACCCTGCTACATTCCTTCACACACTACTAGATCACTCACTCACTCTTTACTCACTCACTCTCTCACTCATTCACTCTCCTCTAGTCACACATATATCTACATATGTTTTTCTATATAGCTACACAAGTCTTCACTTCTATAAAGCTACTTATCTTCTGCCCAGCTCTCTCTTCACATATCTCTTGCTCTCTCACCACACACACACACACACACACACACACACACACACACACACACTTTCACCTCTGCCCAGCTCTTTACACAGACATACGTCTCAGAGTCTCCTCTAGAAACCTCTTTTGCTCTCACTCCTGGCTAGCTACTCATCGTATCTCCTCAGCTTCCTCTCCACACCCATATGCAATACTTCTTCTACATCATTCACACACTCTTTACTCACTCAGTCACTCTCTCACACTTCTCTAATGCTTCTTCTTCATCTCTCAAATTTCTCTCTCTGTTTTTTCAACTACATCCTTCACTCATCTCTCTCTCTCTATCACACACCACACACACACACACACACACACACACACACACCTCTCAATCTCTGCACTGCTCTTATATAGTTCTACACAACTGTGCCTCTCAATACCACCACTCCTCTTACAGCCAAACTCTGGACAATTATATGTCATATTTTCAGGGCCTGACTCATTCTCATAACACAAGATAAGTCACATAGTTTCTCTTAGGCTAGGGATTTCTCATTGGCCAGCTAGAGAGTAATGCTTGGCCATGCATGTAGCTCTAATTAGGTGAGGGCTCCAAGACAGAAAGTTAACAGTTGGCTGAACCTTGAGCTATAACTAAAACTGATGCTGAGACTATGTGCAAAAAGTCAACTACTGTAGATAGTTGTGTATAACAAAGTTTCCACAAGTTTGAACTTGATTCAGCAACAAACAAGACCTGGGAATTCATCTCCAGGAGCAACCAGTTTGCTTTGAATATGTTCTAAAGTCTAAAATTAGCTGTCGTTCTTACTGAAGATAATATTACTTTCCTATATCAGTTATGAAACATATTCTAGTATTATTAGAATTCTACAGCTTAAGCAGACATCATCTTCTTGAGCATCCACGGAAGTATTTGTGTCCAAATAAGTAAAACATGCTACCAATAGGCTGTGGAAATAACTTCACCATTGTTCTTTTTAGGGAGGTATAGTGGTTGCACATGAGAAAGTTACATACAGGAGCAAGAGGTCATTAACAATCAGTAACTCCATAGCTCTGCTAAGTGGGGCTCCTCAACTAAGAATTAGTCATCTGGTAGGTTGACCTGGTAAATACTAGGTGTCATCTGCTATATAATCCCATGACCTCATGTACAAAAGTTCTTTTATTATTCTAGATTATTTCAGCTATTTTGTTTTTGTTGTTTTTTATACCTATGAAGCTGAATGTTTTCCTCTGAAGATCTATGAAACATTAAGGTGAAATGGTTCATTCTGATGAGTAAGGTTGGCTGAATTCCTAATATTTTGATTTCCAGAAATATTTCACTTTGGGTCCTTTTTAATTATTTATTACATTTCCATTTTAAGCTGTGAACTGTTTTATTCATTTTCTTCCCCTGTTTGTGTTTTCCTGTGTTTCTTTTTTACTTATTATTAGTATCATGCATAATATATCCTGACCATAGCTTCTTCTCCCTCTATCCCTTCCTGTCCCATCCCCACCACAGACCTCTTATCTCCAAAAGATCCATTGCTTCTTCTTTTCCTGTCATAAAAGAGCAGGCCCCCCAGGGAAGTCCAATAAACACAACATAAAAAAAGTGGCAATAAAACTAGGCAATAGCCCTTTTATCAAGGCTGGATGAGGCAGCCCAATAGGACAAAAAGAGTTTCAAGAGCAGACAAGTGAGTCAGAGCCACCCATCTCCCACTGTTAGGAGTCCCACAAACATCCCAACCTAGCAACCACTGCAAGTATGCAGAGGAACTAGCACTGACCCATGCAGGCTCCACGATTTCCACTTCAGTCTCTGTGAGTCGCTATAAGCCCTGCTTAGTTGATTATTTGGGCCATGTTCTCCTAGTTTCCTTGACCACTCTGCTTCCTATAATCCTTCTTCTTCCTCTTCTCCCGGGTTCCTTCTGCCCCACTTAATGTTTGTCTGTAGGTCTCTTCTCTGCATCTGCTTCTAAAAGCTGCCAGAGGAAGCCTCTCTTGTATTTATTGGGTTAGACACTGATCTATTAGCATTGCATAATATCAGGAATCAATCCATTGATTTTTTATTTTAGTCAGTTGTATTTGGTTCTACCCTATTTCTCTGACTCATTCAGCTACTGGTTCCTAGCCATCCTTTTCCTGCATTTCTTTAAAGTATTTAGTAACTTCAACTGTAAGATCTTCCATAACATTCATAAAGGCTAATTTAAGGTCCTATTTTGGGGCTTCAGCTTTATTGGAAAATTCAGGTCCTGCATTGGTAGTGTTGGACATTATTGGGGCACTATTGGAGACATATCGCCCTGGCTGGTTTGTGTTGTATTTTTCAGGTCAGTGAGCAGGCAGCCAGAGGTGTTATGCTGCAGAGCTGTGGATGATATGGGGGGGGGGGATTGGATCTTGAGAACAGAGGGAGAGAAAAGGTTTATGGGAAGCCTTATTTGTTTTCTGGAAGGAGTGGCCTGTGGGAAAGCAATATGTGCCTGACGGAGTTGGGTGCTGTGATACAGCAATGGGTGGTGAGAGGGAGGTTCAAATGGAAAGATCTGTGAGTTCCATAGGAAATGGGAACAGTGGGGCTGTGAAGGCTGCCACAGGAGTTTTGCTGCAAAGCTGATGTTGAGATTTGGGGGTTGGAACTGGGTGAAAGAGGGAGAAAGGTAGGTCTGCATATAATCTACCTGGATTTCAGGAAGGTATAGCCTATAGGTTAGCAGGGATTTTTCTTGACTTCTTTCTATACTTTGGATATTACCTTCTGTCAGATGTGGAGTTGAAAAAATCTTCCCCCTGTTCTGCTGGCTATTGTTTTGTCTAAATAATAATGCTATTTACCTTAGAGAAATTTTTAACTGCCCTAAGGTCCCATTTATGAATTATTCATCTTAGTGACTGCTATATTATTACTCTGTTCAAAAAAGTCATCTCCTATGCCAATGAGTTCAAGGCTATAACCACTTTCTCCTCTGTGAGGCTTAGTGTATTTGGATTTATTCTGAAGCTTTTAATCCATTTGTACTACATTTTGTGAAAAGTGATGAAGATGGATCTGTTTGCATTCTTCTACATGCAGACATCAGTTTGACCAGTAAGTACTATTTATTGAAGATGCTATCTGTGGGAGCCCATTTTCAGGTTCTTAGTGGATTTACCCAGCAGATCTGCATAGAGAGAATGATTAGACCATGGGTCAGAGAGCAGGTGTCTGACAGTCTGCACTTGGCTATGCTGGGGTGAGGTCTTTTGCTCCACTCCTCAGCATTTCTATAAATACCTTAGGGCAGAGACAGTCAGGGTCCATTGGAATAGGTTCCAGGCCCTCTCAAGGCTATCCTGTATTTTCTATGTATTTATCTCCACACTCTAAATCCTTCTATCTAATATTTCTTGTTGCTGTCACTCAAGAAAACTTTGCGGAATTGTGGTGTTGGCGGGTAGCTGCCCCACAGAATGGCAACATGAACAGGGACTAAAGATAAATGAACAGGGATTAAAGACAAAAAATAGGGACTAAAGACAAAGGAAAATAATAATAGTTTCATACAGAGTTTTTAGCGAAAGTGTTGAATTAGGTGCTGCCAGTGGTAAAAGGGACATGTCCAGTGTTGTAATGAAATAAATATACATACATATATATATATATATTAGGGGAGGAGGTTTTATCCTTGAAAGACAGGGAAAAAATGGACTGGAAGGAAGTCCAATGCTGCAGAGGAAAAAATCTCTATCAAGATTTCTATCTTCTATCTCTCTCTTAATTTCTACCTGTGAAAAATAAGTATAGGACGTAGTGCAGTAATATAGTGTAGGAAATACTTTGAAGTGTGCAATCATGTTAAAAAAAATTATTTAAGATAAGTTGGGCAACTAGACAAAAAAACTCTTCAATTTTCTAATTTTGGGGGCCATGAATGCAAACTGGGAAAAAAACCTTTCTTTGAGCTTTACATGTAGCAAAAAAAGGTTTTCTTTGAGTTTATTGGGCAGAAAAAAAAGATTCATATGGAAGCTTTGGCCTGGGGACAGTTGAAATACTAAGTCCAAGCAGCAGGAGAAAGATTTCTCCCCAAGGCAAAAATGGGGGTGTAATAACCCAAAAAGTTAAAGTTTAGAAAATTTGGGGAAAGTTGGTTTTTCTTTCTCTTGGGAAAAAAATCTTTCTCTTAAACTAAAAGTTTTTCTTGAAAAAATTGGTGAAATCTCTCTAAAGAGACCTAAGACATGGGGATCGCCCAATGACAGAGAAATAGAAGAGATCTACATGAACAGCCTGGACATGAGTGGGGGTAATGAAGGGCTAGGGTCGAGGGAAAGAGAGCTTGGGGGAGTGGGAGATCTTTCTCAAACTAAAAGCTCTCTTGAAAACTTAAAAACTAAAGACTTTCAGAACTCTCTCAGAAGGACAAAAATTAGAATCACCTGGAGATATTAGTATGGGAATAACCTGTAATTAGCTCTAAGGGAAAACAATAAACCTCTTACAGCAAAACCTCTCTAAGTTTTGTCTTTCTTTCAAGCTTTAAAAATCCTGCCTGTTGTGGATCTCTGCATCTGCTTCCATCAGTCACTGAATGAGAGTTCAATTGGCATGAGAGAGGAGGGATTATATGAGCAAGAGATATTGAGACCATGACTGGAAAAAGCACAGGGACAAATAATGAAACTAGTGGAAACACATGAACTGTGAACCAATAGCTGAGGAGGCCCCCTGGAACAGGAACAGGCCCTCTGAATAAATGAGAGAGTTGATGAGCTCGAACTGTTTAGGAGGCCCCGAGTCAGTGGGACCAGACCTGTCCTTGGTGCATGAACTGGCTTTTTGGAACCTAGGGTCTATGCTGAGGCACTTTGCTCAGCCTTGGTGTAGGGAGGAGGGAACTGGATCTGTCTCAACTGAATCTACCAGGCTGGGCTGACTCCCCAGGGGAAATCTTGCCTTGGAGGAGGTGGGAATGGGGAGTGGATTGGAGGGAAGGCTGGGGGTGGGAACAGGGAGGACAGAGGAATCCGTGGCTGACATGTAAAAGTAAATTAATTATAAAATAAAAGTACTTATTAAAATATAGTTGTTATAAGCTATGGAAATGAAGTCCATAGGTAGCTTGTAACAACAGACTGATATAAGAGAAATGTATTCTTGGAAAGGTAGTTCTTCCACTAAAGATGGCAACATTGCCCAGAAAAAGTTTTCAGCTTGAAAAGACGTTCATAGTAAACCTTAAATACAGCTTTTAAATGAATAAGAAGGAGGAAAATTATCTCAGTTTGTTGAATATTAGTTCCAAGGAAAAATTGTAAGAATACAAAACTCGAACTTCACAGTTTTTGGCTCCTTGAGAAAATACCTTATTTTCCCTAATAGCTGAGGAAGAAATTTTTTCTAAGAACTTTACAGTAGTTCAACAGGAATTTCACCCTCATCCTGAAGTGAAGCTTTTTGTAGAGCAAACTGAAAGTTCTGCTACAACAGAAAACTTTGTCTGAATTATGGCACAGAGAAGCTATTATGAGTTTGGGCAAATGGACACCCCCAACTACAAACTGTTTGTCAACAAGCCATTTTAAAATCCTTAAGAAAGCAAGGGAACGCAGTCCATACACTGAACATTGTTTTAGAAGAAATGTATGGGAAATTAAAATAAAGTTCTTTACCTCTTGAACAGACAGCCTGCAATGAATGAAAATCATAACTATAACTATCTAATCTTCAACTCCCTCAAAGACTCAAGGAGGAAATTACCTAGTAAAACAGGAAGTGCGAACAAGTGATTTCAAAAAAACAAAAACAAAAACAAAAAAATGAGAGTTGACAGAAAGAGCCTGGACAGTCATCCGAGGTTTCTCCACAGCGTTGGGGCATCATCTTCAGCCTATAGGCTTAGCATATCTGACAGACTCATTTGTGAAGCAGGATGTACACAAGGTCAACAGTTCAACCTCACATTTGGTACCAGTAGTCCATGTATCAGATAAACATGAATTCCACCAATGTACTGTCATGATTCAGGGTTTTAAATTCTGGAAATTGTTGGCATTTTTTGGAATTCCACTGTCCATTCTTCTTGGTTTGTGGGTGGCTTCATCTTGGCATCCCATTCACCACTTCCCATTCTTCTCAGCTTGTGGGTGGCTTCATCTCTTTTATTAAATGCCAGTCTACCATTGAGAGGTTAGACTCTGTTAGCCTAGTTACTCTTTCAAGAATAACTGTACAGGGGTACTGTACCTTTTCCGGATGGCAAAGGCCACTTCAGCAATGGTGCCATATTGTCATGGACTCAAGGATGCCCGTTGCTAAAGCCATAACAGCACTTGTCTTGGCAAGGACTGGTAGTCCTTTGTTTTGTGTCCTGTCTGTCCATTTTAGATAGCATACTGTCAGCAGTCGATATGAGGGCACTTTGTTGCCTAGTGGTTAACTTTTGCCACAACAAAAGTTAACTCCATGTGCAATTTCTTCAATGCCCATATCTTCTCTGAAGTAGATGGTTCTGCCAGGAGCCCACATGTCTCATAATCATAAAAAAAGAAAAAAATCTAAGTTATTAAAACATTTTAAATGCCATATTCTGTAGATCTCTGAAGGGTTTGAAGATGACCTGTCTACCTAAAATATAACTCTGCTTGGCCTTGAAAACATACTAATATGACTACAAGTTCCATAGTAATGTCTAACTACTAATTTTTATTTCTTTATATCCTAATAGTTGGTAATAATAACATCCAATCCCATATGGGTCTATGAATCCCTCTAGCACACAGTAATGATAAGATTGATAAACTATTGATAGGAATTGTGCTGGAGGCCTCAGAATTTCAGAAAAAAAAAAACATCATGTCAATAGTAATCATTTAAAAAAGGATTTTTTATAACCTGGCAACAAGCCAAGGAAATTTTATGGAAATGTCCTACTTGTTCTTTTTACAATCAGACTCTGCCACCAGCAGGATGTAACTCAAAGGGTACTCAGAAGAATGAAATCTGGCAGATGGATGTGTTTTACTTAGCAGAATTTGGAAAACTGAGATAAGTACACCGCACTATTGATACTTATTCAGGATTTTAATGGGCAACTGTTCTGAATTCTGAAAAAGCTGATTCTGTAATCATGCATTTGCTAGAAGTTATGGCCATCATGGGTATACCTGCACAAATTAAAACTGACAATGCTCCAGCATATGTCTTTGGTAAAATGTAGTATTACTTCAAAGTGATTTTCTGCAGGATTCATCTAACTGAGTTGGGATGGCCAATGAAAAGCAAGGAGCACAGGCAAAAAATAAGTGATATGAGCAAGGTTTAGCTGAAAGTGTGGTTATTGGATGTCACAATGTTAGTGTCATAGTGCTTCACAAAGACCCCAAGAACATATATGTGAATTAGGAGAAGCACAAAGACACTAAGGACAGAGCCATCCTCAGGTGTTCCTCATAGGTCATAAAAATTACAGCTTTGTCAAGCCACTGGTTCTGCTCTGTGTTTGCATACTGCTCACTTCACATATTTACCTTCATCTGATGGAGAAACAAATGATGAATAGTTCAGCTTCAGCATATTTATTTACAGGAATTTTCAATTAAGTGTGTTGAAGGAGATTTGCAATATTTTTTTTTGTAGCTGAGGATGTAATTGAAGGACATTGCTGAACAGACATGTTTCCTTTCCTAATGTTCATTATCTTTATTTAAAATGAAACCAAAGAATCATTCCCTTTTTTCTATTTAACTGTATTGATGAAATCATATATCATGTTTTCAGAAAGCAAAGAAACAATTGATACATTTTAGATGCTATGATTAAATGAATTATTAAAGGGAATGAAGAATGGCAAGGCTTGTGCAAGCCATGTTTACCATACTTGGACAGGATAGAATCTTTTCAGAATCAGTAAGCTGTAGGTGTGTGTACATGTAAAAGTAACAAAAGAGTTCATGAATATCCACGTGATTGACTTCTTATGGGGTAAGTAGGAGGGTGAGAATGAAAGAAAAAAGTTATATAAATATGACTTTGATGTTTGAAAACTCCAAAAAAGATAAATATATATTTCCTAAGTTTTTTTCCTTATCTGGCAATATGGAAACTGTACTCATGAGTCTTGTTTGTAAGAAGGAGTAGCCCTATCAGTGATGGTAGAAATCTCTGTAATACTTAGCATTACAGATCTTACATCTTGATTCCATTATCTTTGGAAGCAAACAGCATCATTCTCCTTCCCTAATTCCCATCTCTGTGAAACCCAGACTCTGTATGTGTTCTCAAGGTGGAATAGATACTGATAAACATCATGAGAACAATAATGCAAGAGCTCTTAAGAAAGTGCAATAATATAAAACTCTGGGTTGAGCAATAATACCCCATTCATTATTTGTAATTTGCACTGTGGCAGCTTTAGGAAACATGATTGAAATTGAGATGAACCATTTAATACTTGAAGAAAGTGAAGATTTGCTCCCAGATATTAAGTCTTTTTACCTAAAACAATGGATTTATAGACACATGTAATTAGTTAATCTGTGGAAAGTTGGCTCAGCTGTGGAATGTACTGTTCTTGCATATGAACTGAGTTCAGTCTATGGCACTTGTATCAGATCTCTCATAACTGTCTGTAACTCTAAATACAAGAGCACTGGATGCTTCTCACCTACATCTGTACTTGGGTAGACATAACCACCCATAACATATAAATACACATAAAGGCATAATAAAATATTTTTGTTTAATTTTTGTTGTGTTTATTTTTCTAAACACCATTTATTCTGACTTGATTTCACATTGAAAATAATTTCATTACACTTTGTTCAATTAATTTGGTGGATGCTGTATACAGGAATACATGGAAATCTGAAGACAATTTTTAGGAGTTGGCTACCTCTTCCTACTACATGGGTCCTGAGTATGAACTCTGGTCATCAGCTTTAGTTGCATTAGTTTCAACTTCTGAGTCATCTCACTGGCCTAAAATGTTCTTTATGGACTTTCATTTCAATTTGTAGGTTGACAGATCAATGACAGAATAAACATCTTTCTGTCATTTGTATGTAGAAAACCATAACCAAATAATCATTTGACAAACATGGGCTGTGCAGGTGACAACACTTTTTGAATAATTGTGGTTAATTGATTTTCATACAAAACCATTTTATTCTATTACTTTATGGCATTACTAACTGGGTGCTACATAAAAGAATATTGAATATAGAGCTATTCATATTTGCCACATCATATGTCTATATATGTACTAAATTCCCTAAATTTTGACCACATTGGACCTTTGAAATGAGCTGTTCATATATGTTACTAAATAGCCAGTTTCATACTTAGAGTTTCTGATAGTTTTCCAAGTAATTATTTTCCCTTTTCATTAATCCTACAGAGGAATTGCACTTGGTTCCCAGCACATACATATCAGAGGTCAGTGTATCTAATGCCCTATTTTGTTTTCTATGGGCTCTTGTACATACATGGTGTGAATGTTCTTATGTAGGGACACATATGTTCTTATGTAGGGATACATGCATGCAAAAAGAATAAAATGATCTTCAAAGATTTGTGAATCAAATCTGATCTACATGTCATTTTATAGGAGGTTAATCACTAAAAAAAAAAATCTTATTTATTCCCAAACACTGAAGTTTGATTATTAAGACTGTTTCTTTGAGAAAAAATGTAATTTACCTTGGATTTACAGAATCAAGATGTGAGTCAAGGGACATTGTTAATGATCATATTCCTATAAAGCCTAACTTAGAAAAGTGATATATTTTATTTATGCAATAGTCTTTTAGATCCTTCAGAATTCCAGTGGGGAGGGTGGGGAGCATGACCAATGTGAATGATTTATGTGAAGAAACACTCCCTTGACTTATTAGAAACTTCATTTTCTAAGCAGGGGATACACTCAAAACAGCAGGCAGCCATTGCCTCCTGACATAAATGACTAAATCAAGAAGCACAATCAGCACTGTACACAGATTATGGAATCTGAGGAAAATTAGACACATGCTGATATAAAAAGTTTTACATACTCCCCGCATAACAGTATTATATTATCATGTTGAAGTATCAAAAACTTATTTTATATACAACAAATGAGAGAACACATTTAAATTAGTATGTTATATAATGCCAAACATATGAATGTATGGAAACAAACTGATGTAAAGTTGAGTAGCTAGCCAATCCTAGAAATTTAGGAAGTTCTGGTTATTTGTTGTGAGGAAATATGACCAAGCTTGCAAACTGGGTTTTCTAAATAATTTCTGTCAACCTGACACACAGTAAATTTTTTAAAAAAAATAGAGATAACTTTAAATAAAACTTTATTTCCATCAAACTAGCATGCTGTAATATTATTTAAGCATTTTACTAATGGATAATTGATGTAGGAATGGCCAGCCCAATATGAGAAGTATGGTGATATTTTATTTGTATTAAAATGTTATTTGTATGTTAATAAATAAAGTTGCCCGGGGGTCAGAGCTATTAGCAAGCCATAGGAAAGCAGGGCAGTGGTGATGTATACTTGTAATCCCAGCACTTGGTATGCAGAGCTGGGTAAGTCTCTGTGTGTTCAGGGATACAGCCATTATTGGACACACATGCCTTTAATCTCAATACCAAGCAAGGAAAACCTGGAGGCCTATACAGACAGGCCGTGATGAGGCGGTCATGTGGTTGGGTTTACAACCAATGAGAAGGCAGAACAGGAACACTATATAAAGACATTAACACAGGGGTAGTGAGTTCGGAGAGGTAGGACCACTGCAGGAGGAAGGGTAAGGTTTTAGCTCTTAGCTCTGACCTCTTGGCTTTCTTCTTTGCATTGGTTCTGTGTTTCTTATTTAATAAGAAGGTTGGTTGCATCTACATTTGGCGCCCAACGTGACAAGAATCCATTAAAAACCGCTTGGCTTGGCTTGGCGGCAGGTCCGGTTTCTGGCCTGGGCAGCCGGCTGCCTAGCTCGGGCCCAGGCCTGACTGACCCGCAGCTGGAGCTACTTGCAACTGCTACAAACAACTCAGGCCTGCCCTGCCGAATAGGGTCCATACCCGTAAAGCCAAGGCTTGACTCGGCTCAAGCGGCTACTCTTTCTCTCTCTCTCTCTCTCTCTCTCTCTCTCTCTCTCTCTCTCTCTCTTTCTCTCTCTTTCTCTCTCTCTCTGGATTCACACCTCGAACACCAGGAAGCTGTTTTGAAATTCCCTGGGATTCTACTGTTCTACCCAGACTTGGTAAGTCAATTAACATATCTATTTAAAAGAGAATTTTTTTTTCTACATTAAAAAAAATGGGCTTTATGTGTGCATTGGAAGAAAATTTGACTTTGTTTGAAATTTCAGGCACTCTGACAATGGAACAACTATATGAAAAGGTTAATATTGATCGAATTATTTAGTTTATTACTTTTCTTATCCTCATTTTACTATTTAAAAAGATAGTCAATTTAAGTGCCAGGATAACAGTCTTAGAAAAACCTATTAAACTGGTAAAAATGAATTATAGAGAAATTCAAACTCAGACAGAAGAAATAAACAGTGAAGTTGTTTCAAAATTGGATCATAAGGTTACAGAAAGAAAGCCAGTTTCCACACAATCACCCTTAATTTATCCGGTAGCGGTACAGCAGCTACCTGATGAAGAGAATGAACAAAATACTTGGGCTCCAATTAAAATGTTAGACTTACGAAGATTTAAGGAGGCAATAGCATCTTATGGCATGCACTCCCCATATGTAAAGCAAATGTTAAACAACTGGTCAACTAGTAATAGGATTATACCAAAGGACTGGTGGGAATTGGCACAGGCTGTTCTTGAACCTGGACAACATCTCCAGTGGAAAATGTGGTTCAATAATGAGGCTAAAAATATAGAAAAACAATGGAGGGATAGCGGAATACAAGTCTGTCAGGATCAGCTTATTGGAGAAGGCCAATATGATTCAGTAGAAAGACAAAGTTTATATGATGTCCAAACCCTAGTTCTATGTCCAACGGCAGCTTTGAATGCATGGGACAGAGTTGAAGAACCAGGAAAAAAAACTGAGTCATTTACAAAGGTTATACAGGGCCCAAAATAATCTTTCACAGATTTCTTACAAAGATTGACTTCAGCAGTATAGAAAATGGTCCCGAATTCAGAGGCTAGTCAGATAATAATTGAATCTTTGGCCTTTGAGAATGCAAATGCAGCATGCAAAAGGATAATCAGGCCGTTAAAGGCAAGATCTGCACCTTTGGAAGATTGGATTAGAGATACAGTTAATGTTGAGGCTTATGACCATGATGATATGTGGGTAGGAAAAGCAATTTCAAAAGGTTTGAGCAATGTTAGATGTTTTGGATGTGGAAAGCAAGGACGTTTGAAAAGGGACTGTAAACAGGTCATTCCTAGAAATAATGTTTCTTCAAGGAACACTGGCAACAGAATGCCCCTTCCTTCTGGAGTATGCAGAAGGTGTGGTAAGGGAAAACACTGGACCAACGAATGTAGATCAACAAGGGACAGACAGGGTAATCCTCTGCCTCGAGCTTTGGGAAACTCCCAGAGGGGCCTCAGGCAGGCCCCCACAGTAAATCCAGTTCAAACCTTTCCTGCAGTTGTAGAGGGAACCCCTACTCAAAGCAACGAAATAACCAAATGTCTGTAGGAATAAATCATGTTAGTCGAGATGATGAAACAGAGAAAATAGGGAATTCAGGAAAAAACATAAAGAAAATTTTTTGGCAAACTTCTATTAATGAACAAAGACCAAAACTAACAATAAAAATAAATGGTGTTTTGTTGTCTGGTCTGGTAGACACAGGTGCTGACATTACCATAATTGCACCAGAATTTTGGCATCCAACTTGGCCTCTTCAGGAGGTAAACGTTCAACTGTTAGGAATTGGGACATTATCTCGAGTGAAACAAAGTGCAAGATGGCTTGAATGTATAGGTCCAGAAGGACAGAAAGGAAAATTAAAACCATATATGGCTAACATAACTATGAACCTGTGGGGTCGAGATTTGTTACAACAATGGAATACTCAGATTAATATCCCTCCAATCTCAGAAACAAATCATAAATTAGTACATGTTTCTGAGAGAAATATTAAAAGATATTATTCTAATGAGTGCTCACCAGCCATCCACGTCATACAAGAACAGGGCACAACTGATAATTTTCCAAAAACACCAACAGCTCTACCTTTAAAATGGTCAACAGATAAGCCTGTATGGGTTCAGCAATGGCCTTTAACAACAGAGAAACTCCAGGCTTTACAAGAGCTGGTGGAAGAACAGTTAAATGCTCATCATATTGAAGAATCAACCAGCCCTTGGAATTCTCCTGTATTTGTTGTTAAAAAGAAATCTGGTAAATGGAGAATGGTAACAGACCTTAGAGCAATTAACAAAGTAATTCAGCCAATGGGCTCTTTACAATCTGGAATTCCTTTGCCTACTCTGTTAACAAAAGGATGGCCTCTCATAGTTATTGATTTAAAAGACTGTTTCTTTTCAATACCGTTACAAGAAAAAGACAGAGAAAAATTTGCTTTCACAGTGCCTACTTATAATAATTCTCAACCGGTTAAAAGATTTCAATGGAGGGTTCTCCCACTGGGAATGTTGAATAGCCCAACTTTGTGCCAATATTTTGTAAAACAGCCATTAGAAGTGGTATGTAAAAAATTTCCTAAATCTATAATTTATCATTATATGGATGATATTTTATTAGCTGACTCAAATGCAGATACTTTAGAAAAAATGTTTGAAGAAGTAAAGAAAATTTTGCCTTGCTGGGGTTTACAAATTGCCCCTGAAAAGATACAAAGAGGAGATTATATTAATTATTTAGGATATAAAATAGAACTTCAAAAAATTAGACCTCAAAAGGTGCAAATTAGGAGAGATAGACTACAGACTCTTAATGACTTTCAAAGATTATTTGGAGACATTTCTCATCTAAGAACTATTGTTGGGATAAAAAATGATGAACTGAATAATTTGTTTAAAACCTTAGAAGGTGATAAGGACTTGAACAGTCCAAGAGAATTATCACCTGAAGCTGAGAAAGAATTGGCCTTGGTAGAAAAGAAAGTACATGAAGGGCACGTAGATCGTATTGATCCAAAGCTGGATTGCATTTTGGTTATTTTACCTTCTAGGCATTCTCCAACAGGAATATTAATGCAAAGGGAAGATATTATATTAGAATGGATATTTTTACCAAATAATCCAAATAAAAAATTAAAAACTTATGTAGAAAAAATCTCTGACTTGATTTGGAAAGGAAAATTGAGACTTCGTCAGTTAGCAGGAATAGACCCAGCAGAAATTGTTGTACCTTTAACTAAGGAGGATATTGAAAAATTATGGATAGAAAATGAAGCTTGGCAAAAAGCTTGTAGTAATTTTTTGGGAGAAATTAACAGCAAATATCCCAAAAGCAATAGAATTGATCTTATAAAGAGAGCTGATTGGATCTTGCCTCGAATTGTGAGGAAAAAAACCATATCTGGAGTTTGTACATTTTATACAGATGCCAACAAACAAGGAAAGGCAGGTTACAAATCAGAAAATTTAAGTAAAGTGGTTCAAAGTCCTTATAATTCAGTTCAAAAATCAAAATTGTATGCTATTCTGTTGGTATTAATGGATTTTTCAGAACCTCTCAATGTAGTAACTGACTCTCAGTATGCTGAAAGAGTAGTATTACATATTGAGACTGCAGAATTTATCCACGATACTTCAGAATTAACTTTATTATTTATTCAATTACAAGATACAATCAGAAAAAGGAGTCATCCTTTATATATAACTCACATCCGATCCCATACTCGTCTGCCAGGCCCTCTAGCACAAGGCAATGATGAGATTGATAAATTATTCATAGGAAATGTGCTGGAGGCCTCAGAATTTCATAAAAAACATCATGTAAATAGTAAAGGTTTAAAAAAGGATTTTTCCATAACCTGGCAACAAGCCAAAGAAATAGTAAAGAAATGTCCTACTTGTTCCTTCTACAATCAAACGCCATTACCAGCAGGATGTAACCCAAAGGGTACTCAGAGGAATGAAATCTGGCAGATGGACGTGTTTCCCTTTGCAGAATTTGGAAAATTGAAATATGTACACCACACTATTGATACTTATTCAGGATTTCAATGGGCAACTGCTTTGAGTTCTGAAAAAGCTGATTCTGTAATCACTCATTTGCTAGAAGTTATGGCCATTATGGGTATACCTGCACAAATCAAAACTGATAATGCTCCATCATATGTCTCTGTTAAAATGAAACAGTTTTTTGCTTATTATAATATAAACCATATTACAGGTATACCACATAATCCTACAGGTCAAGCAGTTATAGAAAGATCAAACAGAACTCTAAAGGATATGCTAAATAAACAGAAAGGAGTAACAAAAACCCCCAGAAATAGACTACATAATGCTCTATTAACTTTGAATTTTCTCAATGCCAATGAGAAAGGAACAACAGCTGCAGAGAGACATTGGATAATAGAAAAAACTACAGAATTAAATCAACCTATATACTTTAAGGATGTGCTGACCTCAGAATGGAAACCAGGATATGTATTACATTGGGGACGAGGTTTTGCTTTTCTTTCTACAGGAGAAGATAAGCTGTGGGTACCATCAAAATTGATAAAGGTTCGATTTGAACAAGAGAGACCTCTTAATTAGAGGAGGTGATAGTTCATCAACTATCATGAACATCCAATTTAAACTAACTTACACCAGTAACATATATCTTTTCATTTAATCAGATAGTAACTTGCCAAAAAGGAACATCCCCAAAGAAACCTTGGGGAAAGGTTTTTGTTTTTGTCTTTTAGGAGAATGAAGGTTAAGGAATTTGAAGAACACTGGACAAATGAGACAACTGAAGAAAAGGGACAAATCGTCTATCCTAAGAAACAGAGTGAAATGGCGATGGGTATGTTATCTAAAAAATTTTATGTCTTCCTAAATGTTTGTTTCTGCTTTTCTTTAAAGATTTAACACTATTTAACTTCTAATAGTCCCAGTTCAATTAAAATTTAAAGCTGACTTTGGAGTTGGAGAATGGCTCGCTCCTTCTTTAAACTCAAGCATGTTGTTAAAAGGAAAATGCAAACTCCCTGTATCATGCCAGAGGAAAAGAGCCATCTTCTGCTATGGGACAGGAGAAAAGCCAAATTTATTAAGGGACTATTCTATTACTAATCTGAACTCTTTGATTCTATTCTGATTCTTTAAACTTTTCTTAAAGTATAAAATTTATATCAAAATTTACAAGATTAATATATATAGATATATATATACATTTTAAACTTTGTTAAGATATGGTCATATAGAGTACTAACTAATTCTAAAAAGCCACATATATAGTCTTTGTGTTCGAGTCTCTTATCAGTTTTTTGCAGGAAATCATGGTCAGGCCTAACATCAACTGAAGTCTCCAGGAAGAAGATGGGGCCCCACAACAACAACAATTCCACATGGACAATAATAACATCACTAAGCTGACAAACATCATCTACAGATCAGCTTTGAACTACAAAGTGCTCAGAGCAATTTTGAGAGCGCTAGCTGAGATGATCCAGTCTCAAAGACTACTTGAATAAGGATTTGAGATAAACCCTGAACTTTGGCATTATACACAGACTGGATAACGAAGGATATAGTTACCTTTCCTAGAATTTGACAATTAACCTAAAATTTTTCTTTCAGGATAAAGATAACTTCGCCCATACCCAGCAGGAAGCAATTTCAAGAATACGACGCCCACATTCCTAAAGAGGTGGTGTGGGGTGGTTGGTTTTTTTGGTCTTTTAGGTCTTTTAATGGGTTTTGGGTCTGGGATAATTTTCATTGATTAGGGGGGTTGGTTACAAGTTGTTGTAAAGGGTGAGGAAAAGGGCTAAGCAAAGGAGATTAGATTTAAGGTTCTTATTAAAAAAAAAAGAGAGAAAGAAAGAAAGAAAAAAATGTAAATACTTTACATAGGATTGGATTGTTTTATATTGTATACAAATTATATATATTGAAATTGATATTATTAGAAAATGCTATATGTATATTTCTAATTGTACCGTTCATTTAACAATGTAATGCAATTTTCTAATCCTTGAATGTTGTTATTACCAACTATTAGGATATAAAGAAATGAAAGTTAGTAGTTAGACATTATAATAGAACTTGTAGTTATATTAGGTATGTTTTCAAGATTGAGTAAATATATTTTAGATAGACAGGTTATCTTCAAACCCTTCAGAGATCTACAGAATATGGCATTTAAAATGTTTTAATAACTTAGAAAATTTTTCTTTTTTGTTATGACTATGAGACATGTCGGCCCCTGACAGTACCAATCTGCTTCAGAGAAAATATGGGCATTGAAAAAACTGTAATTGGAGTTAACTTTCATTGTAGCAAAAGTTAGCCACTGGACAACAAAGTATCCTCGAATCAACTGCTGACGAACAGGACAGACAAGACACGAAACAAAGGACTACTGATTCTTGTCAAAACAAGTGTGGTTATGGCTTTATCAAAAGGCATCTTCTGAGGCCAGGACAATATGGCACCATCCCTGAAGTGGCCTTCGTAATCTGGGAAAGGTACAGTGCCCTTTTCTTCGAAGGCAGCTGAACAGGCAGTAGGCCGATGGCTTCTGATGTGCAATGGGGAGGTAGCTGAAACAGTTATTCTTGAAGAGTAATTAAGCTCACACCTCTCAACAGAAGAATGGCATTTTATAGAGGGATGTGGAGTACGGGATGCTGAAATGAAGCCACATACACACATAGCCAAGAAGAATGGACAGCTGAATTAAAAAAACATCAACAATTTCCAGAATTTAAAATCCTGAATCATGACATGAAACTAGTGGAATTCAGGTATTTCTGGTATATAGACTGCTCTCACCCAATGTGAGGTTGAACTGTTGACCTTGTGTACATTCTACTTCACAAATGAGTCTGTCAGATACGCTAAGCCTATAGGCTGAAGATGATGCCCCAACACTGCGGAGAAACCTCAGATGATTGTCCAGGCAGCTGGCTGTTTCTGTCAACTCACAAGTTTTTGGAAGTTGCTTGCATATACTTCCTGTTTTTATTTTTTTTGTTAGCTAATACTATTTCCTTCTTGGGTCTCTGAGGGAGTTGAAGATTAGTTAGTTATAGTTGACGATTAATTAGGATAGAAAGTGAATTAGATACAATAGAATAGATAATGGAATTATTTTCTCTGAATTTGTCAAATACAAATGAACTAGACATTGTTTAGGTATTTATTACTTGTATATATTGTATATAGTTATTGTACTTTTGTATATAGTTTTTCTTATGATAGTTATAAGCTTTTTCTTTTTTCCTTTTTATTAAAATAGAAAAGGGGAAATGTGATATTTTATTTGTATTAAAATGTTATTTGTATGTTAATAAATAAAGTTGCCCGGGGGTCAGAGCTATTAGCAAGCCATAGGAAAGCAGGGCAGTGGTGGTGTATACTTGTAATCCCAGCACTTGGTATGCAGAGCTGGGTAAGTCTCTGTGTGTTCAGGGATACAGCCATTATTGGACACACATGCCTTTAATCTCAATACCAAGCAAGGAAAACCTGGAGGCCTATACAGACAGGTCATGACGAGGACGTCATGTGGTTGGGTTTACAACCAATGAGAAGGGAGAACAGGAACACTATATAAAGACATTAACACAGGGGTAGTGAGTTCGGAGAGGTAGGACCACTGCAGGAGGAAGGGTAAGGTTTTAGCTCTTAGCTCTGACCTCTTGGCTTTCTTTGCATTGGTTCTGTGTTTCTTATTTAATAAGAAGGTTGGTTGCATCTACAGAGAAGTGCTTTGTTTAGGCAGGGATGTATGAGAAATCAAGCATAGGAAGCCAATAAGCAGTGTTCCTTCTGGGAGCATGTCTTCACTGCAGTCTCCAGTTACTGCATTGT
Source organism: Peromyscus eremicus (assembly GCF_949786415.1). Lineage (NCBI taxonomy): Eukaryota > Metazoa > Chordata > Mammalia > Rodentia > Cricetidae > Peromyscus > Peromyscus eremicus. The sequence continues at coordinate 184,654,973 of NC_081416.1, read as the reverse complement.
CTTCCCTTGACTGTCACCCATGTGCCAAATCAGCTCCTGCTCCTCACTTTTGCTCATGGTCTACGGTTAATCACAACAACAGAGTAGCAAGCTAGGCTTATTGGACATCTGAAACAGGGAAAAGATCTCCTCAAATCTCAGATAGTAAAAATGAACTCATGTAAATGACCACTGCAAAGGAAACAGATGAATAAGCAGAGCCTAGTGTATGTATTTTGAAGTGCTAAATTGTTGTATATTGAGCTGCAAGGCAAGTGTTTCCTTAAGTGGAAAATCCTTACAAAGACTGTAAATGCAAGAAGAACCTGAATAAATTGAATAAATGTTAGATTGTTTAAACTTTTTTGAAAGATTTTTTTTAAATTAAAAAATAATTGTTGAGACCAAGATTGGAAAAAGCACAGGGACAAATAGCCAAACTAATGGAAACACATGAAATATGAACCAACAGCTGAGCGGCCCCCAACTGGATCAGGCCCTCTGGACAAGTGAGACAGTTGATTAACTTGAAGTGTTTGGGAGGTCCACAGGCAGTGGGACCAGGACCTGTCCTTAGTGCATGAGCTGGCTGTTTGGAACCTGGGGCTTATACAGGGACACTTCGCTCAGCCTGGGAGGAGGGGACTGGACCTGCCTGGACTAAATCTACCAGGTTGAGCTGAATCCACAAGACAGTCTTTTCCCTGCAGGAGATAGGAATGGGGGAGGGCTGGGGGAAAGGTGGGGGTAGGGTGAAGGACAGGGGAATCCATGGCTGATATGTAAAATAAAATTATAAAATAAAAAAGTAAAAAAAAATATGTACATATCTTTGTATTACCATGTACCTGGTGATGGCGATCTATACATTCATTCAGAAAGTTCCTAATTATTGCTTGCTAACTTTACATCCTTTTTTTGCATCTCCTGTACACTGGATCATCTCATGTTCCCCCCAAATATGGATAACTACAATGCTTCCTTTTCTGTTATGGTTGAAACAATGTCTCACTGTGTAGTGTTGGTTGAGGGCAACTGTCTTTCTTGACCAGGCTAAAATGTTTCCTTCTTCTTTGTATTCCTTTTTTCCCATTCCCCAACATTTTAAGGACTATTTTGAAGAAGTGTGGGGAAAAGGCATATCTCTGTCCAGTTTCTATTTAGTTCTGTCAAGGCAGGTTTTCCATATCAGACCCTGTCTGACTTAGATTTGCTACATAGGCCAGGCTCTCTATTAGAGGGCAGAGATTTTCTGCCTGTGCTTCCAATGTGCTTGGATTAAAGACATGCACTACCACACATACCTGTCCCCATTTCAAATTTTAGTGAATATTATTTTTTCTCTAATGTAGTACAATGATGTCCATAAATTTACCACAGTAAAACTTAAAATGTGAAGATGTGTTCATTCTATTCTTTCAGGCTTTGTTTTATTTTTTAACTCTGAAGGGATGATAGATTTGTTAAATATTTTTTCTGCACATTTTTGAAGGAAAATGTAGTTGTATCTTTATATTTTATTATGTAGTGTATTACACTTAACTGATCTGCCTATGTTGAACCATACTTGCATCTCTTGAATGAAGCTAACTTGGACACAGAGATGGACCTTTCTGTTGTGTTGTTGAGTTTTCTTGGAAGGTGTTTTTCTATTGCTCTAATATGGTAAGCACAAATGTGATTTTATTGCTGCCCTCAGAAAGGATACTTACCTCAATAGCTACACCTTTAGCTCATATGTCTTTTCCAAGGGAATGATTATCCTTATTACTCTGAGGAAGAATATTAACTGCCTATTTCATACTATCTGAGCAACCTAAGATAGCACTTCAAATCAAGTTAGAAGACTTTTCTGAAGTTAACTCCCTTAAAAATCAATCCACTTTTTTAGTTAGTCAGTAAGAATTGGGTACCTTAAAACCACCCACATCAGAATTCTATCTATAATTATGCCCGGAACATATATAGAATATTTCATTTGAATATGTGGAAACAAACTGATGTAATGTTGAGTAGCTAGAAAACCCTAGACATTTTTATTACTACTGATTTTTCCCATAAAAAGAAGCAAACTAGATGTAATCAAATTGGTTTAATGAACTATGCAAGAATTATGGGACAAAGAAAGATTCCTCCATTGAGCAGGTTCTTCATTGGGTATTTTTCAAGGTTGGAGAGATGGCTCAGATGTCAATTATAATTGCTGTTCCTGAAGAGGACCCAAGAAGCTCTCTCCAGTTCCCAGGATCCTGAATCACTCTTCTGGTATCATTATATATCAGTAATGCCAGTGTTGCACAGATATACATGCAGACACAATACCCATACCCACATAAATGAAAATAAAAAGAAATACAGAAAAAGACAAAGTTATAATCTATACAATACCTAATATGGATCATGAAAAAATATTTTTACATCATAAAATATGGACAATATAGAGCTTATTTGTAGCTAGAGTTTTTTTCTGGCCTGCCCACAGTCAGGACAAATCTCTCTCACCCACCAGTCCCACATATATATACATATATATATATATATGTTTTTAACAAGGCGAACACCAAACATACTTTTTTAGGAGGAAAAAGCAGCCAGAACAAGGCACAGCAAGCAGAAGCAGATGTTAGCAGTCAACAGGTTAGTGTTGCATACAAATATAATATTTCTTTTCAATAGCCTGGCAATAGCCAGAGGGTTGTAAAATAACCTCTGCAGCAGCTGGCATGGACCCAGGAGTGCTCACCAGCAGGCACAAAGCACAGTGACAGACAACCAGAATGGACTTGGCTACTGTAGTGCAAATGTCTAGGACAGAGCTGAGAACTCAGTCTGACACTGAGGAGCAACACTAGAATCTGATGGTACTTCCCGATGTGGTCACTCAAGTTGTATTATGTACTATTTTAAGTGACAAGAAGGTGCCAAGGAACGTTATTTACAGACATCATGGTTGTACAGTACCTTTAAAATCTGCAATGTAGGTTTTCTGTGAAGAATTAACTGCACTAAAATGCTATAAACTGTACTTAAGTAATTCGGCTATGAGCTTACAACAAAGAGATAAATGCTGTCCAAATGATTGTTTATAGTTTAATATAACTCAACATCAGCAACCAGTATAGTCACTATTATCTGATGTGTCTGGGCATCTTCTAGTCTCATTTCCCTCTGAGTTCACAAACTCAAGGACACAGGAAAAGATGCAATTCTGATGAAACAATATGTGGACTGCACATGTCAACTTAGGAAAAAAAATCCCACTAGAAACTCCAAATGCATGCCTGTCTGAAGTCACAACACTCATCCCAGATGAGTACTGAGGGCTTTGAAACACAACTCCACTACTAACTCTATAGTTTTAAGTCTGAAGTTTTAAGAACTATCTTAGAGACCTTGGCTTACTTCAGAGTCTCTTTCTCTAAGGAGAAAAGGAGACTGACCATAAACCACATCGACAATGCACAATGCCCTGTGGCCAGAAAAGTTGCATTTTTTTCCTCTGAAAGGAAGGCAGTCTTTTCTTATTTGTTTTGGACTTTCAAAGCTTGATTTATAGTTAACTACAAACATCACTACTTTTGGAAAGTTATAGAAAAATTCTTAAAAAAATAATTTAAAACATTAGTCACACTGTTGAAATACCCATCCAATATTAATAATTTGTTCTTCAGTAAGAAATAGAATTCTTCATAGCAAATGCCCCAGAGCTGCCTCACTCAGGTGTCACAGCCGTTTCAAACCACACTGCTCACTAACTAGCTGTGTTTCTCCAGCCCTGGACACCAGCAAAACCTCTGTTGTTTCTAGGCACCTCTATCTGTGCAACAGAAGATCCCACTGGAGAGAGAGACTGAAGACGAAGCTCACATTCTGGGTGCAAAGTCCTAGCAGCCGACTCTGTGCTTCCTATGGGAATCCTGCTCCTAGTTCTACCAAACTTCTTCTCAGTACCCAGTGAATTCTGGGTCTTTGTGGAACAGGAATGTTTCTTCTTCCCTCCCCATGGGGCATGTTGAGAGTAGCAGTCTCTTCCAGCAAGCCTTGATCTCGGGGTGGCGCACGAGTCACTGTCCTTCTCAATGCTTATTTCAACCATCTAAGGAATTTCAGCCGCGCAGTTTTGGTTTCGTCTTGCAAAGGTCTTTGAAGGGCTTAGTCCCAGCTGTAAGGCAACGTTTTCTCTTAAGGGACTGCTGTGCTGCTGGGGAGCAGACTCTCCCAGGCTGATGCTTTTCTCTTTGACAGACAGACACCTGCTGGAGCTCATGTCCACCTTCTCGCTGTGGCTTCCTCCTTCGTGGTTGAACAGAGCCTGGCACCTGTGTTTCAAGTTGTTCCACATTTTCCTCACTTTATCCATTGATTAGAAGAGTGAGAGCCTGCTGTGGGATGTATGGCAAATGTGTTGCTAATTAATCAATAAAACACTGATTGGCCGTTGGCTAGGCAGGAAGTATAGACGGGGCAAGGAAGAGAATAAAGCTGGGAAGTGGAAGGCTGAGTCAGAGAGACACTGCCAGCCGCCACGATGAGAAACAGCTTGTGAAGATGCCGGTAAGCCACGAGCCATGTGGCAAGGTATAGATTAAAGGAAATGGATTAATTTAAGCTATAAGAACAGTTAGCAAGAATCCTGCCACGGCCATACAGTTTGAAAGCAACATAAGTCTCTGTGTTTACTTGGTCGGGTCTGAGAGGCTGTGGGACTGGCAGGTGAAAGAGATTTGCCCTGACTGTGGGCCAGGCAGGAAAACTCCAGCTACAAAGCAGTTAGCAAGAATCCTGCCACGGCCATACAGTTTGAAAGCAACATAAGTCTCTGTGTTTACTTGGTCGGGTCTGAGAGGCTGTGGGACTGGCAGGTGAAAGAGATTTGCCCTGACTGTGGGCCAGGCAGGAAAACTCCAGCTACAAAGCAGTTAGCAAGAATCCTGCCACGGCCATACAGTTTGAAAGCAACATAAGTCTCTGTGTTTACTTGGTCGGGTCTGAGAGGCTGTGGGACTGGCAGGTGAAAGAGATTTGCCCTGACTGTGGGCCAGGCAGGAAAACTCCAGCTACAAAGCAGTTAGCAAGAATCCTGCCATGGCCATACAGTTTGAAAGCAACATAAGTCTCTGTGTTTACTTGGTCGGGTCTGAGGCTGTGGGACTGGCAGGTGATAGAGATTTGTCCTGACTGTGGGCCAGGCAGGAAAACTCGAGCTACAAGAGCCTACTGCGCGCAAGCTCCCACTATGCACAGTACCATGGGCAGGGGCTCAATGGACCGACTTATCTTCCTCTTCATGGTCAATCCATCTTGGCCCAAGGGCCTTGCTGCCTGCGCCAAGGTGCTGAGGCGCCCGCCTGAGGAGGACTGTGCCAGGTGCAGGGACCCAGGCAAAGAGAGGCGGCCACTTGCGGGTGCTGAATGACCATGGTGGGGACACTTAGCTAGAGGGGCGCAAGTGGCGGCCTCATCCAGGGCACCTGTGGCCAGGCAGGAGGAGCTGGCAGCTTCTCTCTCCTTTCACTTCCCAGAATTCTCTTCTCTGTTTGTCCCGCCTATACTTCCTGCCTGGCAACTGGCCAATCAGCTTTTTATTTATACAGAGCAATATCCACAGTATTTATTTGTAAAAAAGACTCACACAAAATTATATAATAAAAATTAATAACTTGTGTATGTTTATTTGACTCTATCCTTCAGTTAGCCAAAGTCTTCTCAACATCTGTTCCTGAAAGGTTGCATAATGGGGCTGAATGTAGTTTGCAGTACATTTGCAGAAGGTAGTTCAAATTATCTTTCTCCACCAGCCACTGCACTCTTCTAAGGAAGAAGACATAACCTTTCAACAAGTCTCCATCCTTGTCTTTATTCTGCCTCATTCCCCAAAGCACCTGGGATGAATGAAACTGGACACAAGAAGTGGAATGTTCAGGAGGAAGAAGAAGAAAATCAAAGTGAACATCTTTGTCCAACTCTAGGCCTCAGCAGTGTGTATTGTGAAGTGTTATTCAAATCAGCACATTGTATGGGCACACATATATTCCCTCCTGCCTTTATTTCTGTAGCCAAAGGAAATGCTGCTTGTGCATTTATGAATCCTTTTTATTTTCCAGGTGGTTCCTCACATCTGTAAGAATCTTGGACACTCTCCTCTCTGGGTCTCTTAGAGAGGGTAGGTAGGGAGGAATTGAGTGTGAAAACACCATACTGTGTTAAGTTTCACCATTCAAGTGCTGTCAAAGTCACACAATCATTCAGACATCAAAAGAACACAGTTTATTTCAAATCTTAATGTATATTAGACAAAGAATAGAACATCTACTGGAATAATGTCCAATAGCCAGGTCTTACAGAATAAGTGTTTCATTGAAAGTTTACAGGAGAATATGTACAGAAAAGTAGTATACATGATGATTCTAGGCATTGTCTTTTAAGAAAGAGTAAGAGTCAAAAGCTCATGCATACATCTTGCATTGTATCCTAAAACGTGTTAATGTACCAGCACTAAAGTTGTCCATTTCAGAAGGCCAACACTGGAGGCCAGGATGGAGAAGACCTCCACAGCCACCATGACCTTGCCCTTGGTGCTATGGTAGACAGGGAGAAAAGTGGCCCAGACACTGCAGAACAACAGCATGCTGAAGGTCAGCAACTTGGCTTCATTGAATGTGTCAGGGAGATTCCTGGCCAAGAAAGCCAAAATGAAGCTCCCAAAGGCAAGGGAGCCATGATAACCCAAGACACAGTAGAATGCAGTACCCGAGCCCTTGTCACACACAAAGATGATGTGGCCATGCTCAGAGTGTGCATCAATGTTAATAGATGGAGGAGAAACTCCCAGCCAGATTGCACAGAGAATAATTTGGATTAGGGTACAGATGGCAATGATATAGTTCGGTGCCCCTAAAGTCAGGTAGAATCTCATCGTTCTTCTGGGGGCTGTGACTTTGAAAGCCAGAACAACAGTAACTGTTTTGGCCAACACAGTGGAAACAGCCACAGTGAATACAACTCCAAATGTGATTTGCTGCAGGATGCATGTAGTTGCATTGGGATGGCCAATAAAGAGCAAGGGACACAGGAAACAAAAGAGGAGTGAGATGAGCAAGGTGTAGCTGAGACTGCGGTTATTAGCCTTCACAATAGGAGTGTCATGATACCTTACAAAGATCCCAAGAACTGCAGCTGTGAATGCAGTGAAGCACAAGGCCACTGAGGTTAGAGCCATCCCCAAGGGGTCTTTGTAGGTCAGAAAGACCACAGATTTGTGAATGTACTGGTTCTGTTCTACATTGGCATACTGCTCCTCTGGACACTTCACACACTGATCCACATCTGATGGAGAAAGTAAAGTATGATTAGTGCAGATTAGCATATTTAGAGACCAGACATTTCAATTAAGTGTGTTGCAGAAGCAGTCCAATGTCCACATTCTTCCTGTGAATGTAGGTGAAAGGCACTGCTGCATGGCAATGCTTCAATTTCACAATATTCATTCATTATATTTATGTGTAAGGAAACCAAACCATCATCATGTTGTGTATTTAACTGTGTGTTAATGATTCCGTTTGTCATCTTAAAGAAAGCACAAATATTTTAGCACCATTGTGGATGCTATGATAAAGTGACTTAAAGTATTTAAGTGACAGAAGCTGAAATCATTAACCATTGTTTTGCACAGTGTATAATTTAATGTCTCAGAAGCACAGATACATTGCCTGCTGATTTTTGTCTTTCTGTTTTATGAATTCTGTCCACATTATAGATGGAGACTGTGTCTTCTACTGGGACAAGACCTGTGATATATTTTCTAGTGGGAATTTGTCAGCTTAAACACATTGACATAGAAGCAACACTAAAGAGAATCAGTAGGAAACCTCAGAGTCAGCAAGAGATACCCTAGGATTAAATTCTCAACATATTTATCTCAGAGGAAAATGGTAAGTGAATAAGAGATAAAGACAGGTGATAAAGGAAGAGGGAGAAGGGAAAGGAACATGGGAGATGAGGAACAGGTTTTTGGCTGGAATACAAAGAACTGCCTCTGGATAGAGAGGAGACAGACTTGCCCTTTAGGAAAATGGCAGTTCATAAAGGCAAAAGGGGGAGCTCATCTTGGGATGAAGTGTTTAATTGGATAGTGAAGTCTATTAGGACAGCTACAGGGGGTGATGCTATCCTGACTTCAATACTTTGATACCTGGACTTTGATAGTCAGCCCCAGGAGGAGGTAATGGCCAAATAAGGGAACAGACCTTGGTGGCTAGCTTTAAGTATGTAATTGCCAGCCCATAGGTAGTGTCTTATGTCTTTAATCCTAGCACAAGGGAAGCAGAGAAAGGCAGAATTCTGTGAGTTCAAGGTCAAGCTAGTACCAGAATAGCCAGGGCTACACAAAAATCCTGTCTCAAAAAACCAAAAAAATGTATATGTCTTAGGTAGTATTTCTGCTGCTGTGAATGGAAACCATCGCCTTGGCAACTCTCATAAAGAAAAACATTTAATTGGGTGTCTTATAATTCAGAGGTTTAGTTTGTTATCATCATGGTTGGTCATGGTGGCATGCAGGCTGATCTGCTGTAGAAGTACCTTAGAATTATACATGTTTGATCAACAGTAATAAACTGACTTACTGGATGTGGCTTAAGTGTATCTGGGAGTTCAAATACTGCCTCCAGAGTGACACAATTCCTCCAAAAAGACGACTCCTTCTCCAATAAGGCAATACTAATAAGACCACTCCTAATGATCTTATGTGGGCAAAACACATTCAAACTACTTCAATAATCTAATGGTTTTTAGCAAGGCAATGGGAAAGAGGGAGAAGGGCAGGGCTTGATAAAGATATGTTGGCCACACTTGGTCTGGTTAAAGGCCTTTCAGAATCATTAAGTTTTTGTGTGGGTTTTGTGTATGTGTATAGATTTATATGTGTGTCTACATGTAGAATAACAAAAGAGTTTATGAATTTGAGAGTGATTCAGTTTATATGGAGTAAGTAGGAGGATGAAATGCTAGAAGAAATTTATATAATTTTGATGTTTGAAAATGCAAAAATAATTAAATATATTAAATAAATTCCCCCTTAGTTGTGCCTTCATCTGGCAGGAAGGACCCTGTAGTCCTGAGGTTTGTTCATAAGAATCAGTAACCCTATCACTTAAGGTAGAAACCTCTGTATATTTTTAGAATTAAAAATCCTACATCCAGATTCCTACACTGTTGGGAAGAACACAAGCACCTTGCTCCTCCCTGAATATTCATCTGTGTGAGACTGAGACTGTGAGTGTCCTCCAGTGTGAAGGAGATACTGATATAACACCATGAGCAACTCAACACAAGAACATTCAAGTAAGAGTGATAGCATAGAATGTTTGTGTTTAGGAATAAGACCCCATTCAAAAGCTGTAATATGTAACCTGGCAAAATAAGGAAATGTGATTACAATTGCTCTGAATCAGAGGGTTATTGAAGAGTCATGATGTGCTTCTAGATCTTAAGTCTTTTTATCTAGAATAATGCATTTAAAAACATATGTAATTAGTTAATTTGTTTAAGGGACTGAAAGTTGGTTCAGTTGTGAAGAGAATGTTCTGCTCTTACAGAAGCCCTGAGTTCAGTCCCCAGCACCCATGTCAGGTGTCTCACAGCTGGCTGTAACTAAATTCAGAGACATTGGATGACTCTCACATGTACCTACAATTGAGTACACATAACCACTCATCTCACATACATACACATAATGAAAGAAAAAATAAAATATTGTTTGCTTAAGTTTTTTATTTATCATTGTAAATACACATTAATCCTTTATGTTTTTACATTTAAAACAATTTCACTAGACTTTATTTAATCACTTCAGTAAATATTATGTGTGTGAGTGCATGGAGGTCAGAAGAAAACATCTAGGAGTTGGCTGCCTCTTCCTACTACAAGGAATTTAATTGCTGTGTAATATTAGTGGCTATAAGTGTCCTTCAGAGACTTTATTTCATTGCACATGATGACAGGTAATCGAAGAGAAAAATAGTCCATCTGCCATTTGCATGGAGCTAACAAACAATCATTTGATTAAAAAGAGCTGTGTAGGCAACAACACTATTCAGAAAATTGTGGCAAGTTGCTTTCATATAAAATAATTGTAATCTTGTATTTGTGGCATTATTAAATGGGTGATGCATAGAAAAATATTGAACACAGGACACTCTATTTTCTTCATCAGGTGACATCTCTTATTCACACTTTCCTAGACTTCAGATCACATTGATCCTTTGAAAAGGGATATCTGGATATTGCTTGAAGTTTTCTGTCTCATGCTAAACTGATAATGTTACAAATAATTATTCCTGTCTCCGTTAATCTTACAGAGGACTTTCATTTGGTTCCTAGCACCCACATAACAGAGTTCAGTGGCTCTGATGCTCTGATCTGTTCTCCACAGACTTCTGCACATACATGGTGCCTTAAACGTATGTTCAAATTTAAGAAATAAATATTATTAAAGACTCATTATTGGAGTTAATCAACCTGTAATTTTAGAGGAGATAATCCCACTAGAAACGACTTTTGTAAAATCCCCTCATATTGTAATTTGATTATCAAAACTGTTTATTTGAAAAATGACACATGAAATGAATTTCCAATGAGTCAAAGCTGTATGCCAAGGCAAAGGGTATTACTTGAATTTATGTTGCTATTGATCACATTCCTATAAAAATGAACGTAGGCAAGTGATGTATTTGATTTGTGGATTGGACTTTTAAACGCTTTAATCATCCTATGTAGGTTAGAGAGGATGAACACTGGGAAGAATTTATCTAGCAGAAACACTCACTTGTCTCATTAGAAACTTCATTTTCTGGGCAGGGGTTGCAATCAAAACAGCAGACTGTCATTCCCTCCTGCCAGAATTTTCTGAATCCAGGACCACAGTCAGCACTTCATGCAGAGGGAGGCATCTGAGGAAAATTAGACACTTGCTATTATCAGTAGTTTTACCTATTTCTTCCATATATCCATTAGATGAACATGGTGAAATAAGCTTATTCTATTTACAGCAAATGAGTGACCATATTTTATTTACACAATAAGCTTATTTTATATACATCAAATGAGTGACCACATTTCACTTAGTATACTGTATAATGTCATTTATATGAATGTGTGGAAACATTAATATAAAGTTGAGTAGCTTCACCTTGCTAGAAATTCAGGAAGAAGAATAGGTTGTTTGTTGTGGGCAACACTATAGTGCTTGCAAACTTTTTTCTAGTTAATTTTTGTCAACTTACCACAAAGTACATTAAAAAGTTAATGGGAACCTGACCTAAAAGAATCCTCTTCATTGAACTAGCCTGTCCACCTACCTGTGATACATTTTTTTAATTGGCACTTGATTAAGGAGTGCTCTGCCCACTTTGGGCATTTTCCCTAGGCAGGGCATATGGGAAATGAGGCAGAGCAAGCAAGTAAGTAGAGATTTTCCCCCTAAGTGTCTCTGCTTTAGTTGCAGAATCCAGAATCCTCCCTTGTCCTCCCTTGATTGTAATCCATGAGCCTAATCAACCACTCCTCTTCACTTTGTTTTTAGTCACTGTTTAATCCCAATAACAACATTGCAACCTAGAACTAGTGGACATATGACAGGGGAAGTAACTCCTCGTATCTCAGATACCATACATGAACTCTAATAAAATAGCACTGCAAAGCATGAAAGAGAGAGTATAAGAAAAATTAGGTAAATGGCAGAGCCTCATACATTTGTAGTGATTACATGCTGAATTGACAAGAATTGTCGCTCACTGAAATTGTCACCACTGAAAGGTGGAGTGTTTCCTGAGGTGAAAATGCTGTACAAAAGCTTTAAGTACCGGGGGAACCTGAATAAAAGTTAGCTTACTTAATCTTAATTAAAGGATTTCTTAAAGTTTAAAATAAAAAGTCATTTTTTTTCATCAAAAACCTGCTTTGAGCGATCTGAATGCTGCTTCAGAAAGCTGCTGATTGTTGTGTCTTCACTTTGCATCCGTTCTTCAGTACTACGTTCTGTGTTGAAACTGCAGTGTCTCCTAAGCACAGGGTCTTTCATATTCTCCACAATATGGATTACTACAAATCTTCCTTTTCTTTGGCGTTTTCTTGAAAGAGGCTCTCACAATGTTGTTGGGAGACCTCACCTCCTGATATACACTAGGCTGACATAGTTACCACAGAGATCTGTGTTTCCTTCCTCCTGAATATTGGAATTAAAATATATGCTATCAGCAGGCACATTTCTTCCATTCTTTTTTTGTTTATAGTGTTTACAATTTCTTGTTGTTCTTGCTAAGATACTAAGGACTATTTTGAAGAAGAGTGGAAAATATGTATATAGTTGTCCCATTTCTGACCATGTATTTTTAGGCAGGGTCTCCATTTGCAAACCTAGCTTGCTTGGACTTGCTATCAAGGCCAGACTGGACATAAACAGACAGGGATTTGCTTCTCTCTGCCTGTCAAGAGTTTGGATTAAAGATATAAAACACCACATGTATCTGGCCTCACTGATGATTTTAATGGAAATTCTTTGAGCTTCTCCTCATACAGTACAATGATGACAACAGGATTGTCATAGAAAATCTTTTTAAATGTGACTGGTCTGTATAATAATTATTAATGAATAAGAAAGAAGACTTATCCAGTCAAGATGTGTTCAGACTACTGTTTCAAGTTTTTGTCTGTTTTAAATCTTAACTCTGAATGGATCTTGAACATTGCTATGAGCTCTCTTTGCCCATATTTGGATGATCATGTATTTCTATCCTTGAGTCTATTTATGTGCCACATTTACTTTACTGATATGCATATGTTGAACCATCCTTGTATCCCTGGAATGAAGTCAACTTTGCCACAAGGACAGATATTTTTGTTGTGTTGTTGAGTTATATTACTCAGTATTTAGTTGAGAATTTTTTCAACCATATAAATCAATGTGTTTAGTCTCTAGTTTTCTTTATTATGTTCCATTTCTTCAACATTCTTTCACTACATATTTACAGAAGGGATTTCTGCGTGTTTGTAAGTGAGGTTAGATTCTGGAAGCAAAAATGACTATTGGTTTTACAAACCAATGTTGATGTTTGTGTTTTTGATTAGAAAATTTGAAGATTAATATTTAAATGTTATTGAGAATTATTTGCTAATTATGGCCTATTATTGTTACTGCATTATTTGATATTATACTAACAGTTGTTTTTCTGGCTGGTGTTCTAGTGCTATCTTTTTATTACTTGATGATTTGAATATATCTTACTTTTCCATGTGTAGAAGTTCTTCTAGTGTTTCCATAACACTGTAAGAACCATTATGAATTCCTATAATTTATGTGCACTGTTGAGCATTTTTCTGTCTCTGTACTACTTAGGGTTCTCAGGAGTAAATAACTTAGAAAATGAATCTGTCTTTATATCTCTTTCTCTTTTTCTTTCTCTCTCTCTCTCTCTCTCTCTCTCTCTCTCTCTCTCTCTCTCTCTGTCTCCCTCTCTCTCTTTCACTCACTCACTCTCTATACATATATTTATGTATATATATATATATATATATATGTATGTGTATATATATAATATATATATATATACACTTTATACACTTTGAATGTCTTATAGGCTATGGTTTAGCTATTACAACAATTGTTGTAAACAAATGAACAGACCAAGAATTCAGAAAATTCTTAGTCTATGAGGCTGAAGGATTCTGCTGATCTTCACTATACACTAGAATCCCAAATAAATAGTTTTTATGCCAGTGAAAGTACAGAATTGCTAGAATGGTGAAAGCAAGTAGATAAACAGCAAAAGCTTACTTTTCAATGTCCCTGTATTGACTTCCAACAGAGGGTGTAGCCCTAGATAAATATTTGCTTTCCAAAATCAAATAATCTGATTAATGTTGTATCTTCTCAAATTAAGCCCCAAATAAAAGATATGGTTTTTCCCATCTTAAAAGATCTCAATTTGGAGTCTGTTCTCCTACATGATGGCCCTAGCCTCTAGGCTTTAGGACCAGGAATATAACCTGTAACCCTATACCCTCACCCACTGCAGCCCAAGTTGCAGGCCAGCAGGCAGGACTCCTGCAGGCAGAGCTTACTACCACCCCCTCATCAGACACTGTAAACTATAAGCCCCACTCTATTGCCAAAACCCACTCATCCCCCAAGACCACGACTGTTCCCTCAAACACACAACACCAGCTGCAATTGGACCAAGAGCTCCAACTGGACCAAGAATGCTGATTAGACCAAGTGTGGCTCCCTGACATACAGAAACCATTGGCACTGATTGGAGCAAAAGATTGGTAGATGCCAGTGTAAGAACACATTCAACACCATAAAGACCAATATGGCACCACCATTTGGTTCTACATCAGCAAGACCAGAACATCCCAAAATAGAAGACATAGAAGAAAATGACCTTAAAAATGATTTTAAAGTGACAGTATCTTTTAAAGAGGAAATGAAAAATTCTCTTTAGGAATCAAAGCAAAGAGAAACAAAAAAATTGGAAGAAATCAATAAATCCCCTAAAGAAAGGCAAGAAAACCAAGAAAAAGCAATAAAACAGGCAAAAGAATCAGTGCAAGAATTGAAAACTAAAATAGAGGCCAAAAAGAAGATGTAAACGGACAGAATGCTGGAAATTAAAATCTGAGCATATGTACAGGAATTACAGATGCAAGCATAACCAAAAGAATGCAAGAAATGGAAGAGAGACTCTCTGGCACTGAAGATACGATAGAGGAAATAGATTCAGCAGTCAAAGAAGACATTAAAGCCAACAAAGTCATAACACAAAACCTTCAGGAAATCTGGGACACCTTGAAAAGACCAAACCTAACAATAATGGGGATACAAGAAGGAGAAGAATAGCAGCTCAAAGACGCAGAGAATATATTCTACAAAATGATAGAAGAAAACTTTCTCATGATAAAATCAGATTTAAACAATACCTATCCACAAATCCAGCCCTACAGAAAGCACTAGAAGAAAAATCCAACCTAAGGAATTTAGAAACATCCAGGAACACACAGGAAATAGA
The DNA here is from genome assembly GCF_949786415.1 of Peromyscus eremicus. Taxonomy (NCBI): domain Eukaryota; kingdom Metazoa; phylum Chordata; class Mammalia; order Rodentia; family Cricetidae; genus Peromyscus; species Peromyscus eremicus. The sequence continues at coordinate 184,639,929 of NC_081416.1, read as the reverse complement.
TAATCCCACACCAACAAATCCCCAAAAAGGGAAACACACAACACTACCACCAAAAAATAACAGGAATTAACAATCAACGGTCATTAATATTCTTTAATATCAATGGACTCAATTTGCCTATAAAAAGACACAGACAGACAGAATGGATACGAAAACAGGATCCATTTTTTCTGCTGCATACAAGAAATACATCACAACTTCAAAGACAGGTACTATATCAGAGTAAAAGGCTGGGAAAAGCCTTTCCATTCAAACAAATTTAAGAAGCTAGATGGTGAAGTTATTATATTATCTATAAAAATATATTTCAAACTAAAATTAATCAAAAGAGGCTAAGAAGGACATTACATATTCATCACAGGAAAAATTTATCAATATGAGGTCTCAATTCTGAACATTTTTGCCTCAAATACAAGGGCACCCACAGATGTAAAAGAAGCATTACTAAATCTTAAATCACACATAAAACCCCACATGCTAATAGTGAGAAACTTCAACACTGCCCTATCTCCAGTGGACAGGTCTGCCAGACAGAAACTTAGTGGAGAAATAATGGAACTAAAAGATGTTATGACTCAAATGGACTTAGTAAACATCTACAGAACATTCAAACCAAACACAAGAGACTATACCTTCTTCTCAGCACCCTATGGAACCTTCTCTAAGTATGTGACCACAAACTTGATCACAAAGCGAATCTCAGCAGTTACAAAAATAAATGGAATAATCTCTATTTTGTCAAACCACCATGTCTTAAAGTTAGAATTCAACAGAAACACAAATTACAGAAAGCCTACAAACTAATGCAAACTGAATAATGCTCAACCAAATCACCACTGCATCAAGGAAGAAATAAAGAAAGAAATTAAAGACTCCCTAGATTACAACGGAAATGAATGTACTACATACCAAACGTATGGGACACTAGGAAAGCAGTACAAAGAAAAAAATTCATAGATCTAAATGCCTACATAAAGAAGTTGGAGATATCTCATGCTAGCGACTTAGCAGCATACCTGAAAGCTAGAGAAGAAAAAGAAGCAAACTCACCCAGGAGGAACAGATGCCAGGAAATAATCAAATTGAGATCTAAAATCAATAAAATAGAAATAAAGAGAACAGTACAAAGAATCAAGGAAACAGAGAATTGGTTCATTTAGAAAATCAACAAGATAGAGAAAAACCCTTATCCAAACTGACTAAAAGGCAGATAGAGAATATCCAAATTAACCATATCATAAATTAAAAGGAGACATAACATATGAGAATGAGGAAATCCAGGGAATCATCAAGTCATACTTCAAAAACATGTGCTCCACAAAATTGGAAAATCTAAAACAAACAGAAAATTTTCTAGATAAGTGTCATATACCAAAATTAAATCAAGACCAGTTAAACAATTTAAATAGACCTATTACCCATAAGTAAAAGCCCATGGCCAGATGGTTTCAGTGCATTCTACCAAATGATTGGTTTCAGTGAAATTCTACCAAAATTTCAAAGACATAATAATACAATGCTCCTCAAATTTTTCAACACAATAGAAATAGAAAGAACATTGCCAAATTACTTTTATGAGGCTACAGTTACCCTGATAGCCAAGCCGCACAAAGATGTAAAAGAAAGAGAATTATAGAATAATCTCCCTCATGAACATTGATGCTAAAAATACTCAATAAAATACTGGCAAACCAAATCCAACAACATATCAATAAATCATCTACCGTGACGAAGTAAGCTTCATACCAGAGATACAGGGATGGTTCAACATATGAAAATCTATCAACGTAATCCATCATATAAACAAACTGAAAGAAAAAAAAACCTACATGATCATCACAATAGATGCTGAAAAAGCATTTGACAAAATCTAACATCCTTTCATTATAAAGTTCTTGGAGAAATCAGGAATACAAGAAATATACGTAAACATAATAAAGGCAATTTACAGGAAGCTGGTAGCAAATATAAAATTAATGGACAGAAATTCAAGGTGATGCCTCTTAATTCAGGAACAAGACAATACTGCACACTCTCCCCATATCTATTCAATATAGTACTCAAAGTCCTAGCTAGAGCAATAAGACAACAAAAGGATAGGAAAAGCATACAAATTGGACAGGAAGAAGTCAAACTTTATTTGGAAATGATAGGATAGTCTACATATGTGACCCCCAAAATTCTACCAGGGAACTTCTACAACTGAGAAGTACCATCAGGAATGTGGCTGGATAAAACGTTAATTTAAAAAATCAATAGCTCTCCTATAAAAAAATGATAAACAGGCTGAGAAAGGAATCAGAAAAACATTACCCTTTCTAATAGCCACAAAAAAAATATAAAATACCCTGGGGTAAATCTAACCAAACAAATGAAACACCTGTATGACAAGAACTTGAAGTCCTTGAAGAAGGAAATTGAAGAAGATATCAGAAAATAAAAAAGATCTCCCATGCTCATGGACAGGTATAATCAACATAATAAAAATGGAAATCTTTACAAAATAAATTTACATATTCAATTCAATCCCCACCAAAATCCCAACACAACTCTTCACAGACCTCAATAGAACATTACTTAACTTCATATGGACAAAGAAAAAAACTAACATAGCCAAAACAATCCTGTACAATACAGCAACTTCTGGAGGCATTATCATCCCTGACTTCAAGCTCTACTATAGAACTATTGTAATAAAATAAGCTTGATATTGGCATAAAAACGAACATGTGGACAAATGGAATCAAAGTGAAGATACTGACATTATTCCACACACCTATGCACACCTAATTTTTTGTTTACAAAGAAACAAAAATCGTTCAAGGGAAAAAAGAAAGCATCTTCAACAAATGGTGCTGGCATAACTGTGTGTCAACATGTAGAAGACTGCAAACAAATCTGTATTTATCACTATGCACAAAACTCAAATCAATGTGTATCAAAAACCTCAACTGGATCAGGCCCTCTGGATAAGTGAGACAGTTGATTAGCTTGAACTGTTTAGGAGGCCCCCAGGCAGTGGGACTGGGACCTGTCCTTAGTGTATGAACTGGCTGTTTGGAACCTGGGGCCTATGCGGGAACACTTTGCTCAGCCTGGGTGAAGGGAGGAGGGGACTGGACCTGCCTGGACTGAATCTACCAGGCTGAGCTGAATCCCCAGGGGAGTCCTTGCCCTGGAGGAGATAGAAATGGGGGGTAGGCTGGGGGGAAGGGCTGGGGGGCAGGAGGAGGGAGGACAGAAAAATCCGTGGCTGCTATGTAAAATTAAATTAAATTATAAAATAAAAAAAACTCAAATAAATCCAGCTACACTGAACCTGAAAGAGGGGAAATTAGGAAATAGCCTAGATTGCACTGACACAGGAAACCACTTCTTAAATATAACACCAGTAGCACAGACACAGAGAGCAACAGTTAATAAATGATACCTCCTGAAACTGAGAACCTTCTATAAGGAAAGGACATGCTGATGGGAAGGCTAATTTGAACAGCCACTCCAAAAATCAGTAAGGGGACTTCTCAGAAAACTGGAAATCAATCTACATCAAGACTTAGCTATACCACTCTTGGACATATACCCAATGGATGCTCAATCATACCACAAGGAAACTTGCTCAACTAAGTTCATAGCAGCATTATTCATAATAGCCAGAACCTGGAAACAATCTATGCACCTCGACTGAAAAATGGATAAAGGAAATGTGGTACATATTCACAATGGAGTACTACTCAGTAGAGAAAAAAATGACATCATGAAATTTGTAGATAAATAGATGGAACTAGAAAATATCCTGAGTGAGGTAACGCAGACTCAGAAACACAAACATGGTAAGTGGATACTAGATGTAAAGCAGAGGATAATCTGACTACAACCCACATCTCCACAGAAGCTAGGACACAAGGCAGACCCAAAGAGGGACATAAGAATCACCTTGGGAAGGGGAAACAGAGATCTCCAGGAGTGAACTTGGGATATGGAGGGTCAATTGTGGGGTGGATATGGAGGATGAGAACATGACAGAATAGGGTGGTCTAGCTGGAGGAGTGATGGAGTGGGAGAGCAATGAAGGAGATATCTTGATAGAGGGAGACATTATAGGGTAAGAGAGAAACCTGGTGCTAGGGAAATTCCCAGGAATCCACAAGGATATCCCAAGTTTAGATGACTAGCAGTAGTGTTTAGGGTTCCTAAACAGGATTACCCTGCTAATCAGATTGGTGAATACCCTGTCACCACACGGCCTTCATCCAGTAACTGATAGTAGCTGATGCAGAGATACACAACCAAGCACCAGGTCGAGCTCTGGGAGTTCAGTTGAAGAGAGGGAAGAGGGATTATATGAGCAAGGGGGGTCAAGATTATGCTGGGGAAATCTACAGAGCCAGCTCAACCAAGCACATAGGAACACAAAACTTTAGACCAACAGCTATGGAACCTGCATCGGGCCAGACTAGACCCTCTGCATACGGGAGACAGTTATATAGCTGGATCTGTTTGAGGGACCCCTGGCAAAGTGATTAGGATATATCTTTGGCTTTTTGGATCCAATTACCTATGGTTAGACACCTTGTTCACACTTGTGGCCAGGGATAGGGGCTTGGTTCTACCTCTACTGAATGTACTAGGCTTTGTTGTCCCACCATGGGAGAACTTTACTTTTTTCAGGAGGGGATGAAGGGTGGCTCAGGGTGGTTAGGCAAGGATCGGGGGTGCAGGACCAGGGATGAGAGGGGGATCTGTGTACGTAAAATGGTATGTAAAATGAATAAAATTTTGTTTTAAATAAAAAAATTAAGAGATGATCTTAATTAATGGCATTTCTTCCTTTTCATTCTTTCCTTCTTTCTGCCCATTTCTTTATTTTTTTGTATTGTTTTTAGAGACAAGGATTCTCTTTGTAGCCCTGGTTATTCTTGAACTCAGTCTGTAATAAAAAATAAAGATTTGCATATGTGTAATTTTCTCCTCATTACAATTAGCCTCAGTTTTTCACCACTGGTGTCAGGGGTTCAGCAGAAAAGAGGAAAATCATTGTGTAGTACTCAGAGTGGTACCAAAAGAATTTCACTTTACTGGAAATAATATTAAACAGTGCTAACAACCATTTTTATAATTATATTAAAAGACAGAAACATGTTCTAGTATGATAAATATTCAATGTGTTCATGTCTGTTATCTTCAAAGAATTAATAAAAAATCATATCAAAAAGTGAAAAGGAGAGTCATACTAAAGGATTCTAAAGAATGGTCCCTATTGTGACGATCTATTTCATTTCACTAAGTTACAAGGAAGCACAAATAGAAATGCTGTGTAATGGAAATCAGAACAGTTAGGTCAGACCCACCTCTCTACTTCCTGTGGCCCACTCTATAATGTCTTCATATAAATGGAGCTGTTGACCATGTGGAAAATATGGGCTAAACTGTCTAATCTTCACCTTAAGTCCAAGACCATTTGGGAAATTCCAAATCTGGAAAATGTCATACTCTGCCTGCAGTTTTTCTTTCTGTTTTGTTATCACTTTGTCCCCAACATTATAAGTGAAGTGGGTCTTCCTAAGAATGGAGTGCAGCTGAAAGACAGTCAAAATTCTTTAGTGTGTGTGTCCTTGCTTGAAGTCAGAAAATGTATTCTGATTTCATCATAAATACAACTTTATTGAAGGTGCACAGTTGAGAAATTGCAATGAAAGCAAGTGGATTAATAAAATTATCATAATGTCCCTAGAATTGCAGTTCTCTCAGTGGAAACTACTAAACACAAATGCATACATACATGCAGACACCAAACATAAATATTAAATATACAGAAACACATACGCACACTCATACAGATACAGAGATACATATATAATACAGCCACATACTATTTTCTCACATGCAAGCCAAGACACACATGCGAACACAAAGACACACAAAATCACACTTATGCACCCAAACAGACACACAGAAAAAAGAAACCCACAAAAAACATACACAGGCTCACACACACACACTCACAAATTCATAGATATATACAGATACAAATGCACAGGGAGACATTGATGCAAACAAATTTATGCTGAAATCCAAAGAGAGACAGTCACACATACAAATACACACAGATACGCTGAAACAGAGATATACATGTGCACAATGGAATCCAAAAATACACACAAATAACACACATGGACACATGTAGACACATGTGCTGACAAATACACACAGGAAGAGTCATACAGAAACACACACCTACTGGAAAAACATTGATGTAAGAAAAATTAACATTAAGTTCTACAAACAGACAGATATGCAGATAGACAGAAACACATTTATTCACATCAACACAGATATACACCTAGATACACAGAAACAAACACAAATACATCATAAACAATAATAGCCATCCATCCACACATATAGATACACATATATGTACTGAACAGAATCCTACCATTATTTTCTGTGTATTTTCCAATGCCTAGATTTGGGGCAGAATAAGCTAATAACACTGTAGAAAAGTATCCCCTACACTGATTACCACTTATTTTACAAATAATGAACAAAACTTATCTTCCCATCAGAGAGATGATTAATGAAGAAGGACTCCTATGTTTCTAGTATTAGAACAGGGGTGATGATATTCAGGTCCTCTGTAAGAAAATCACTGATTTACCTTGATAAATTCTGTGTCCTACTCTAGTGCCTTTGCAATTGAGATTTATACCAACCACTAGATTTACTTTCTCAGGAGCAAAAATGTTCAGAAAGCTTTATATTTGGCAAAATATTTCTTAATCAACTAGAATGTGGCATCAGAGAGACTATTAAAGACTCTGACATTGATGACACCAAATATCATCCAATAGAAGAAACACTACCTTCAAGCAATTATATTGATGTTCTTTCACTTTATCCATTGTCTGAAGAAGATTCTCCTGGAAGAAATGGGCCACGATATGCACAGCATTATATATATCGTAATTGCCATCATTAAATGCCATGTCAAAAGTCTGTAATCCTAGCCATTCCAATGAGGCATTGGATGAGCAGTTCTTCAGTGTTTTACAATTAGAAGCTGAGACTTCACAGTTAAAGTTCATCCACTCCAGACTTGCCAGGTATTCATTTGTGATGAGAGGGCTCAATGTCTGGAGAAAATTTTTAAAACCAGAAATCTCAGCATGATGGTGTGCAAAAGTTAGAGTCTTTTGAGATGAGTCAAGTGTAAAGTCTCTCATACTTGAAGTGACATCCCACTGTGAGGTGGTGACCCATATTTTCTGTATACCTAGAGATTCCCACATTCTAAAGCTCAAAGCTAGAGTACTATCTGTATCACCATAAATGATAACAACATTTGAGGATCATGTCATGATTTGCTTATAATATGTTTCAGCTCTTGACACATATAAATGCATGTTGACTGGAATCATGTTCACAAAGGCAAAGCAGATTATATTTTCTTCCATCTCTCTTTTCAAATATGAGAGAAACTGGATACCATGATCATTGTCTGAGATGGTCAGCCCAATCCAGTTCCAGCTGAAGTGAATCATGAGAGAGATCATGGCCAGGGCTAGAGATGTGTCCTTGGGGGCCATCTGATACAAATAAGGAAATTGTTCATGATCACTCAGGATAGGATGGAAGGGTCCAAAGGTAAATTGAACGACCTGGGACACAGGGAAAACCATGAGGTAACATGCATTAAAATAAGTTGTTAAACGCACTTTTCGGCAAAGAGATCTTAAATATCCCCTTACCTGTTACTTATTCCCTTATCTATACTTCAAAAACAGTATTATGAAAGGCCCATAAAATCTCTGAATAGTACCCTTGAACTATGTAGTTTTACATAAGTGTAAGGTCAGTTTGTCCCTCACACTCTTCTCTGCATCTTGGAATGGCACCAATAGAGACAGGATTTCTTGCAAAACTACCACACAAAATCTCACCTGCTGAGAATTGTAGAGGTCCATTGTTTTCCCAACTACTAAAGATTCTGCCAAGTTTGGTCCTGAAAGCAACACTGAACATATGTTCAGATTAACACAGTTATAATTAGGTACATTATAATGATCTTTTACAGAAGATTGAATGATATCATATGCTTTTGACATGAACTTACAATCATCTGCTAGAAATCCAAATGCTAAAGATGTATTTGGTAAAATATCAGGGTTCCTGTTGACTTGATCCACTGAAAAAGCTAAGGCCAGTGCAAACTGATTGTTGTCATTTCCTCCTCTGTAAAAGGTTACAGTGATTAATAGGGACAGAGATTTAAAGATAATCATGTGTAATCAATACAAGGACTATCCTGTAATGGATGGTATTCCCAAGCACCCCCAAAGACTCAAACAAAATTTCTATGTTGGGATTTTGAGATGACATAAGAAGATGGAAGCTTACAAAAACATTTAAAAGTTCATGAAAATACAGGCCTATAATTAAGAGGAGCCATAAGAATCTTCTACAGAGAGCCTTGTATATCTCTGGTTTTTGAGTTCTTTCTCAAAAGGTAAAGACAAGGCCCAAGACATTGACCAAACAGTAAACCTGATTGTGATTTCATTTTTAAATTATTGAGCAATATGTAAAATACACATGGTGTGTGAATCATTGAGTTTATAGTATTTTCTTATGAAATTAACTGAATAGGGTAAGGCAATCTTGAATGTCAGATTATGCACAATAGTCAGGACAACATTTGGCTCTGTTACTTCCAATTCTTTATAATCAATGGGCAATATAGTTAACATATGCCATCCTGACAATCTTTATCTTTCTTCTTTCTGGTCTATGTCTTGAGGCCATAAAATCTTTTTTAAAGATTTGTTTTTAAATAAATTCAAATACCAGAGACAGATTTGGTAATAATGTATATGTGTATTCATTTATGGGAATGGATAATATTAATGCTCAGTTAATCCATAAGAAGGGAATGGATTCCAGCTGTGGACTAAATGGACCTCAAATGCACAGGGATACACTTCCTTTAGGTCATGAGTGCAGAGATTACTACCTCTTTAGTATTGTTCACTTATTTTATGTTTACACTGCCATGTCATATATTCACACTGGGTTTATCTAACCAACACAAATTTTTCTTGTAGAAAACATTGTTTGAAGACCTTCTCAGTTACACTAACACAAGAATAGCATCCTATTAAAATTTGTATGTGCCACTACTACATGTTTGTAAAATAGAAGATTCTAAAATGTAAAATGTATGAAAAAGTTTATGAAGTTTCATGTAAAAAAAATGAGTGACAGGTCAGTTGGAAGAGAATGATACCAGCTTGTGTTTATGTCTATGGGAAGAATAATAACTCCACTTTCTTCCTAGTCATTTCATACCATCTAACCAATAAAGATCAAATATACACAAAATTAAAATGTAGATAGTCTTGAAATTGGTAAAATAAGCAGATATAATGAATAAGATTACTTAAAGAAAAACAAAAGTGGTAAATGTGATGTAAGTGTCAGAGAATAGACAGATTAGACATATATAGAGAGAAGACACAGCTTCTTAAATAACGGTAAATGTGAGCTAGTGGGCAACACCTCTCTCCCTACCATCAATTGTAGCCAATTTACACATGCTACAGCTGTCTCTCAGGCAAGTGACTAGGTAAGGAAGCAGACATCACTACTAAGGACAGCCACAGTTCTCAAAGAATGCAAACATATCATTTACAGTCCATATAATCCTTCTTTACTGTAAAGAAAGAGTGAATAAATGGACTTTGAAATTAAAGATCAGTGATTATACAGACATACAAGTGAATAATGGGGAAACAGGAACACATATGAAGTTTAAAGTGGATAGGTTTCCTACTTTCCTTTTTGGTGCATCTTTAGAAGGCACAGTGTGACTACATGCAGATCATCTGAGAGAGTAACTGAACATTTTCTGTAGCTAGTGTGCCAAAATGTGAAATTTTTCTGTAGCTAGTGTGCCAAAAATATCATTTGCCCTAGCAATGTGTTAAAAACTACCCATTGATGGCATATCCATCAGCTGACTCTACTGTATGGCATTTATTTTCCCAGTTAGGATGGCATTCACTGAATTAGAATGAGGTTCCTTTTGATGAGACATCACCAGATATTGTGATATGGAAACTGTGAAGAGGCAGACTATATGTGATGCGACAATGTATGGAGTCCTTTCTTTACTCAGCTTCCAGGCTTGGAAGTTAGAGGGTAAGTGGGAGAAAAACAAAACACTCTCTGGACAAATTAAAAGTAGAAAAATGGCATTGACTTTCTAAAAGAATTTGGAGATGTTTATTGATGTGCAGGTTGGGAGAACGAGGCAGAAGTTTTAAGGCATTGCTCTGATCCTCATCCTCTGACCCCTCATGAAATATTCATGATGGCATCTATGTAAAAAGTATAAGGCACTTACCTTTCTTTAAAAGGTTGTATGAACTCTGTTATCTCCACTGGCCCATGTACTGTGTCAAGTACAAAGTCACATGACTGAAATATTCCATCCTTGTCTTCTCTCTGCTTCACTGTCCAAAAGCAACTGGGATGAATGGAACTTGACACGTGAAGTGAAATGTTCAGGAGCAAGAAGAGTAAAATCAAAATGAACATTTTTTTTTCTGCTATAACCCTGAGACTTTTGGATTGTGACATGCCGTTCTTATCAGAACATCAAATGGGCACCCAGACATCTCCACTTACTTTTATTTCTGTAACCAAATAAGAGGCTACTTATGTATCATGATTCATTTTCTTTATTTGTGCATTTGTTTCTCACCTGTTGAGAATACTTTGAAACTCTCTTCCCTGGGGCTCTTCACCTGCTGTCCATAGTCCATGACGTACAATTTGGATGATAAATATATAGGATGATAGTTCAGCTAGTTTCATGACATCATTCATCTTTTTGGAAAGTAGAGTCCCAGGGAAAATAACATTTTGGGAAAGTTTGGTCCAATGACTGTCTCAGCTTTTTGTTAGTGTTAACAGCTTTAGAAATGATGTCAGTGTATTTTGTTAGATTATCCACAGTGAGACATGCATTATTGGTTCATGGGAACTCATAAATTAAGAATTCATGGTTCCACACTGGGATTGTATCACAAAGTCCATGTCATAGAAAAGCAGCTTCATGTGTAGAGTAAGTGAGTTAAACTCAGCATTCAGAGTGGGGCCTACTCTATACCAGTATCAGTTACAGAATATCTAACCAAAGCCTGTGATTCCATTGCCTTGAAAACCAATAACCAGTCCAAATCATTTAACTTTCTGGATCCTGCTGTTCTAAAACTATCCAGATCATCAAAGAACCATAGTTCATTTACAAATTACATGTTGATTTTTTTAAATATTCAAAGAGCTCAGAAAGTATATCTGACCTGTATGCCTCATTTCATATACTACATAAGACCTATCACTTCTCCTTCCAACCAATCATTATTCATGAGAAGATAAGTTGAATACTTCATTTCTAAACTAAGGTACTCCTCCATAATTCTCAGTCCTCACATGTGTTGACCCATTTTTTCTTATTTATCTGTGATTTCCAATGTTGTTTTTGCTTGTTTTATAATACATTCGTGGCGACAAAGAAGTCTTATTCAGTATTTTAGAAGCAAGTAGAACCTTGAAGTAACCCTGTGTTTTATGTATAAATTCTTCTCATACAATTTTTCTGCTCATTTACTTCACTTGCATTCTGGGACCTGCACTGCCACTGTGATAATGTTCTGCTGAGTATGGGATAAAGAGCCTCTCTCAATGGATATGGACTGCAGAGAATGTAGGACAAATGTAGGGCAAGTCTTTTTTGTGTGTGGTAATATGTCCTATTTAGTATTTGAGATGCAGCAAACAGGAGTACTGTTATCGTCTCAATACTTTTGTACATTTAATAACAAACATATAAAAAGTTCACGACCCATTGTTTTGTGATGAACTAGGAACAAAATTCCTAGTCCCTTAAACAAATTAACCAACTACAAATTTGTCCATAAAAACATTCTTCTAAATAAAAATACTTTAAATCTTGGAAGTACATCATGCCTCTCTGCAATTATGCAAAGATTCAGAGCAATTACAATATGGTTTCCTCCAATTACCATGGTGATGATAATAACTTATGGGTACTATTTCTCTATACAAAATTCTGTGTTAACTTTTGTTCTTAAAAGCTCTTGTGTTATCTTTCTCATGTTGTTTATCATTATTTACTTCAGCTGTGAGCACATTGACCAGGTCTGGATCTCAATAAGTTGAAAGTTAGGGCAGGAGGAAGGTGCTCTATGCTCCCAAAGGGGAAGAAATAAAGATGTACAGATTTTTTACTGCTAAGTATGTATAGAGTTTTCTACTTTCAGTGGTAGGGTTACTGCTTCTTATGAAAAGCTCTTGCAAGTTACTGTCCCTAATACCAGAGAAGGACACTACGAATGCTGTATTTATTTATTGTTTTATTCATTGCAGGTCTCAAATATTGATATTATATTCATAAAATTTCTCACCTTCATCCTCCTGCTTAAACCCATATAAACCCAATCACACTCAAATTCATGAATTCCTTTTGTACTTTTATATGTATAGAGAGCTGTAAACATATACAGATACATATACCTTACTTATTCCATTTAGAGTTGTTTCTATTTCAATGTATTTGGGCTAGCAAATTTGAATTAGAAAATATATCAGAGATCTGGTCCCAGTTAAGAAAAAGTCTATATGTCAGAGACACAGCATTCCTAAAAGAGACAAAGACCTCAGGAGACACTGAATGCATGTGATCTGTGATTTTAAAATGCACTGAGCAAAACTATGGTTTATGAATATGTATGGGGGTATTTTATTTGTACTGAAATGTGATTTTAAATGTATGTTAATAAATAAAGTTGCCTGGGGGTCAGAGCTATCAGAGCCATAGGAAGAGCGTGGCGGTGGTGGCACACACCTTTAATCCCAGCACTTAGTAGACAGAGCTAGGTAGATCTCTGTGTGAAAAAGGATACAGCCAGCATTGGAGACACATGCCTTTAATCTCAATCCCAACCATAGAAGACCTGGAAGTCTTTACACACAAGCAGTGATTAGGCATGGGTTTACAACCAATGAGAAGGCAGAACCGAAAGTCTTTATAAAGACAAACACACAGGGAGTAGCTCCTTTTCGGAGAGCTCTTTTGGCTGAAGCAGGAAGGGTATGGCTCTTAGTTCTGATCTCTTGGCTTTCTTCTCTGAATCGGATCTGTGTTTCTTATTTAATAAGACGGTTGGTTACATCTACATTTGGCGCCCAACTTGACAAGAATCCATTAAAAAACACTTACCTTGGCTTGGTGGCAAGTCTGGTTTCCCATCTGGGTGGCCGGCAGGTCCAGTTTCCTGCTTGGGTGGCAGGCTCCTTAGCCCGGGCCCAGGTCGGCTTGGCCTCAGGCCAGACTGACCATAGCCCCAAGCGGTTAGCTTAAAGCTGGTGCTACAAACAACTCAGGCCTGCCCTGCAGAACAGGGCCCCTGCCTGTAAAGGCAACTCATGTGGTTGGAGCTTAAGGAAGCCAGAGGCAAGCCTTGACTGGGCTCAAGCGGGAACACGTGGCTGGATTCAAGCTCTTAGGCAGAACTTGTGGCTTCTCTCTCTCTCTCTCTCTCTCTCTCTCTCTCTGGATTCACACCTCGGACACTAGGTGGCTGTTTTGAAATTTCCTCAGATTTCTACTGTTCTATGCAGAATTGGTAAGTCACTTAACATATCCGATATTTTAAAGGAAACTATTTAAAAGAGAAAATTTTTGTCTCACGACTTTAATCCCAGCATTGAGGAGGAAGAGGCAGGCAGATCTCTGTGAGTTTGTGGCCAGCCTGAGCTACAAAGTGAGTTCCAGGAAAGGTGCAAAACTATACAGAGAAACCCTGTCTCGAAAAACCAAAAAAAAAAAAAAATGGGTTTTCTATGTACATTGGAAGAATATTGGGCTTTGTTTGCAATTTTAGGCAGTCTGACAATGGAACAACTATATGAGAAGAGTAACATTGATTGAATTATGCAGTTTATTACAATGCTTATCTTCATTTTACTATTTAAAAAGATAGTAAACTTAAGTGCCAGGATGACAGTTTTAGAAAAACTTGTTAAACCTGTAAAATTCAGACAGAAGAAATTAACAGTGAAGTTGCTTCAAGATTGGATCATAAGGTTACAGAAAGAAAGCCTGTTTTCACATGGTCACCCTTAATTTGTCCAGTGTACAGCAGTTGCCTAGTCAAAAACTACACAAAATATTTGGGCTCCAATTGAAATGTTAGATTTACGAAGGTTTAAGGAGGCAATAGTATCTTATGGCATGCGTTCCCCATATGTAAAGCAAATGTTAAACTCTTGGTCAACATATAATAGGATTGTACCACAGGACTGGCGGGAGCTGGCACAAGCTGTTCTTGAACTCAATCAGAGGCTTCAGTGGCTAACTTGGTTCAAGGATGAAGCTAAAAACATAGAAAAACAATGGAGTGATAAAGGAATACAAGTCTACCAGGATCAGCTTATTGGAGAAGGTCAATATGCTTGTGCACAAACACAATGTTTATATGATGTCCAAACCCTAATTTTATGTCCAACAGCAGCTTTGAATGCATGGGACAGAGTTGAGGAACCAGGAAAAAAAAACTAAGTCTTTTACAAAGGTTATACAAGGCCCAAAAGAATCTTTCACAGATTTTTTACAAAGACGGGCTTCAGCAGTAAAGAGAATGGTCCCGGATTCAGAAGCTAGTCAGATAATAATTGAGTCTTTGGCCTTTGAGAATGCGAATTCAGCATGCAAAAGAATAATCAGGCCGTTAAAGGCAAGATCTGCACCTTTGGAAGATTGGATTAGAGACACGGTTAATGTTGAGGCTCATGACCATGATGATATGTGGGTAGGAGAAGCAATTTCAAAAGGTTTGAGCAATGTTAGAAGTTTTAAATGTGGAAAGCAAGGACATTTGAAAAGGGACTGTAAACAGGTCATTCCTAGAAACAATGTTTCTTCAAGGAACAATGGCAACAGAATGCCCCTTCCTTCTGGAGTATGCAGAAGGTATGGTAAGGGAAAACACTGGACCAATGAATGTAGATCAACAAGGGACAAACAGGGTAATCCTTTGCCTCAGTCTTCGGGAAACTCCCAGAGGGGCCTCGTGCAGGCCCCTGTAGCTTAAGTTTTCCTGCCTGGCCCACAGTCAGGGCAAATCTCTTTCACCTGCCTGTCCCACAGCCTCTCAGACCCGACCAAGTAAACACAGAGACTTATGTTGCTTTCAAACTGTATGGCCGTGGCAGGCTTCTTGCTAACTACAGCTAAAATTAATCCATTTCCATTAATCTATACCTTGACACATGGCTCGTGGCTTACCGGTCTCTTCCCATGCTGTTTGTCATCGTGGCGGCTGGCAGTGTCTCTCTGACTCAGCCTTCCACTTCCCAGCTTTATTCTCCTCCTTGCCCCGCCTATACTTCCTGCCTAGCCAATGGCCAATCAGTGTTTTATTGATTAATAAGCAACACATTTGCCATACATCCCACAGCAGGCCCCCATAGCTAATCCAGTTCAAAACTTTCCTGAAGTCATAGAGGTAACCCCTACTCAGAGCAATTAAAAAACCAAATGCCGATTGCAATAAATCATGCTGGTCAGGATGATGAAACAGAGAGAATAGAAAATTCAGGAGAAAACATAAGGAAAAAATTTTGGCAAACTTCTATTAATGAACAAAGACCAATATTAACGATAAAAATAAATGGTGTTTTGTTCTCTGGTAGACACAGGTGCAGACGTTACCATAATTGCACAAGAATTTTGGCATCCAACTTGGCCTCTTCAGGAGGTAAACATTCAACTGTTAGGAATTGGGACATTATCTCAGGTGAAACAGAGTGCAAGATGGCTCGAATGTATAGGTCCAGAAGGACAGAGAGGAAAATTAAAACCATATGTGGCTAACATAGCTATGAACCTGTGGGGTCGAGACTTGTTGCAACAACGGAATACTCAGATTAACATCCCTCCAATCTCAGAAACAAATCATAAACTAGTATATGTTTCTGAGAGAAATATTAGAAGGCATTATTCTGAGTGGTCATCAGCCATCCATATTATACAAGAACAGGGCACAATAAACAACTGATGATCATCCAAAGACACCAACAGCTCTAACTTTAAAATGGTTAACAGACAAGCCTGTATGGGTCCAGCAATGGCTTTAACAACAGAGAAACTCCAGGCTTTAGAAGAGCTTGTAGAAGTACAGTTAAATGCTCAGCATATTGAAGAATCAACCAGCCCTTGGAATTATCCTGTATTTGTTATTAAAAAGAAATCTGGCAAATGGAGAATGGTAACAGATCTTAGAGCAATTAACAAAGTAATTCAGCCAATGGGCTCTCTACAATCTGGAATTCCTTTGCCTACTCTGTTACCAAAAGGATGGCTTCTCATAGTTATTGATTTAAAAAACTGTTTCTTTTCAATACCCTTACAAGAAAAAGACAGAGAAAGATTTGCTTTCACAGTGCCTACTTATTATAATTCTCAACTAGTTAAAAGATTTCAATGGAGGGTCCTCCCACAGGGAATGTTGAATAGCCCAACTCTGTGCCAATATTTTGTACAACAGCCATTGGAATGATACATAAAAAATTTCCTAAATCTATAATTTATCATTATATGGATGATATTTTACCAGCTGACTCAAATGCAGATACTTTAAAAAGAATGTTTGAAGAAGTCAAGAAAATTTTGCCTTGCTGGGGATTACAAATTGCTCCTGAAAAGATACAAAGAGGAGATTCTATTAATTATTTAGGATATAAAATAGAGCTACAAAAAATTAGACCCCAAAACGTGCAAATTAGGAGAGATAGACTGCAGACTCTTAATGACTTTCAAAGATTATTTGGAGATATTTCTCATTGACAAACTATTGTTGGGGTAAAAAGTGATTAACTGCATAATTTGTTCAAAACCTTAGAAGGTGACAAGGACTTAAATAGTCCAAGAGAATTAGCACCTGAAGCTGAGAAAGAATTGGCCTTGGTAGAAAAGAAAGTACATGAAGGGCATGTGGATCATATTGATCCAAAGCTGGATTGCATTTTGGTTATTTTACCTTCTAGGCATTCTCCTACAGGAATATTAATGCAGAGGGAAGATATTATATTGGAATGGATATTTTTATCAAATAAACCAAATAAAAAATTAAAAACTTATGTGGAAAAAATCTCTGACTTGATTTGGAAAGGAAAATTGAGACTTTGTCAATTAGTAGGAATAGACCAAGCAGAAATTGTAGTACCTTTAACTAAGGAGGACATTGAAAAATTATGGACAGAAAGTGAACCTTGGCAAAGAGCTTGCAGTAATTTTTTGGGAGAAATTAAGAGCAAATATCCCAAAAGTGATAGAATTGATCTTATAACAAGAGCTGATTGGATCTTGCCTAGAATTGTACAGGAAAAACCCATATCTGGGGTTTGTACATTTTATACAGATGCCAACAAACAAGGAAAGGCAGGTTACAAATCAGAAAATTTAAGTAAAGTGGTTCAAAGTCCTTATAATTCAGTTCAAAAATCAGAATTGTATGCTATTCTTTTGGTATTAATGGATTTTTCAGAATCTCTCATCTTAGTAACTGACTCTCAGAATGTTGAAAGAGTAGTATTACATATTGAGACTGCAGAATTTATCCCTGATGCTTCAGAATTAACTTCACTATTTATTCAATTACAAGATACAATCAGGAAAAGGAGTCATCCCTTACATATAACTCACATTCGATCCCATACTGGTCTGCCAGCCCCTCTAGCACAAGGCAATGAAGAGATTGATAAATTATTGATAGGAAATTGCTTGAGGCCTCAGAATTTCATAAAAAAAACTCATGTCAATAGTAAAGATTTAAGAAAGGATTTTTCTATAACCTGGCAACAAGCCAAAGAAATAGTAAAGAAATGTCCTATTTGTTCCTTCTACAATCAAACACCATTACCAGCAGGATGTAACCCAAAGGGTACTCAAAGGATTGAAATCTGGCAGATGGACGTGATTCACTTTGCAGAACTTGGAAAATTGAAATATGTAAAGCATACCATCAATACTTATTCAAGATTTCAATGGGAGACAGAGCCAGGAGGATCTCTGTGAGTTCGAGGCCAGCCTGGGCTACCAAGTGAGTTCCAGGAAAGGCGCAAAGCTATACAGAGAAACCTGTCTCAAAAAAACAAAAAAACAAAAGATTTCAATGGGCAACTGCTTTGAGTTCTGAAAAAGCTGATTCTGTAATCACTCATTTGCTAGAAGTTATAGCCATCATGGGTATACCTGCACAAATCAAAACTGACAATGCTCCATCATATGTCTCTGTTAAAATGAAACAGTTTTTTGCTTATTACAATATAAAGCATATTACAGGCATACCACATAATCCTACAGGTCAAGCAGTTATAGAAAGATCAAACAGAACTCTAAAGGATGTGCTGAATAAACAGAAAGGGGTAACCAAAACCCCCAGAAATAGACTGCATAATGCTCTATTAACTTTGAATTTTCTTAATGCCAATGAGAAAGGAACAACAGCTGCAGAGAGACATTGGATAATAGAAAAAACTACAGAATTAAATCAGCCTATATATTTTAAGGATGTGCTGACCTCAGAATGGAAACCAGGATATGTGTTACATTGGGGACACGGTTTTGCTTTTTTTTCTTCAGGAGAAGATAAGCTGTGGGTACCATCAAAATTGATAAAGGTTCGATTTGAATAAGAAAGACCTCTTAATTAGAGGAGGTGATAGTTCATCAACCAGCATGAACATTCAATTCAAACTAACTTATACCAGTAACAGATGCCTTTTCATTTAATCAGATAATAACTTGCCAAAAAGGAACATCCCCAAAATTAGTCTTGGAGAAAGGTTTTTGTTTTTGTCTTTTAGGAGAATGAAGGTTAAGGAATCTGAAGAACACTGGACAAATGAAACAACTGAAGAAAAGGGACAAATCATCTATCCCAGGAAACAGTGAAACGGTGTATGGGTATATATTATCTAAAAAATTTTATGTCTTCCTAAATGTTTGTTTCTGCTTTTCTCTAAAGATTTAACACTAATGGTCTTCTAATAGTCCTAGTTCAATTAAAATTTAAATCTGACTTTGGATTTGGAGAATGGCTCTCTCCTTCTTTAAACTCAAGCATGTTGTTAAAAGGAAAATGCAAACTCCCTGTATCATGCCAGAATAAAAGAGCCATCTCCTGCTATGGGACAGGAGAAAAGAAAAATTAATTAAGGGACTATTCTATTACTAATCTCAACTCTTTGATTCGATTCTGATTCTTTAAACTTTTCTTAATGTATAAATTTTATATCAAAATTTACATGATTAATATATATATATATATATATACATTTTAAACTTTGTTAAGATATGAATGGGTCATATAGAGTACTAACTAATTTTAGAAAAAAGGCTTCAATTAGCTGCATATATATGTCTTTGTGTTCGAGTCTCTTATCAGGTTTCTGCAGGAAGTCACGGCCAGGCCTAACATCAACTGAAGTCTCCAGGAAGAAGATGGGGCCCCACAACAACAACAATTCCATATGGACAATAATAATATCACTAAGCTAACAAACATCGTCTACAGATCAGCTTTGAACTACAAGGTGCTCAGAGCAATTTTGAAATGACTAGCTGAGATGATCCAGTCTCAAAGACTACTTGAATAAGGACTTGAGATAAATCCTGAACTTTGGCATTATACACAGACTGGATAATGAAGGATATAGTTACCTTTCCTAGAATTTGACAATTAACCTAAAATTTTTCTTTTCAGGATAAAGATACCTTCGCCCATATCCAGCAGGAAGCAATTTCAAGAATACGACGCCCACATTCCCAAAGAGGTGGTGTGGGGCGGGTGGTTTTTTGGTCTTTTTAATGGGTTTTGGGTCTGGGATAATTTTCATTGTTTAGGGAGGTTGGTTACAAGTTGTTGTCAAGGGTTAGGAAAAAGGCTAAGCAGAGGAGATTAGATTTAAGGTTCTTATTTTAAAAAAAAGAGAAAGAAGGAAAAGAAAAGAAAAGAAGAAAAAGACAATTATTAGTTTTAAATACTTTACATTGGATTGGATTGTTTTATATTGTATACAAATTATATATATTGAAATTGATATTGTTAGAATATGCTATATGTATATTTCTAATTGCACTTATACCATTCATTTAACAATGCAATTTTCTGAACCTTGAATGTTATTATTACCAATTATTAGGATATAAAGAAATGAAAGTTAGTAGTTAGACATTATAATAGAGATTGTAGTCATATTAGATATGTTTTAAAAATTGAACAGATATATTTTAGACAGGTTATCTTCAAACCCTTCAGAGATCTACAGAATATGGCATTAAAATGTTTTAATAACTTAGAAAATTTTTCTTTTTTGTTATGACTACGAGACATGTCGGCTCCTGGCAGTACCAATCTATTTCAGAGAAAATATAGGCATTGAAGAAACTGTATATGGAGTTAACTTTCATTGTGGCAAAATTAGCCAGTGGACAACAAAGTATCCTCAAATCAACTACTGACAAAATGGACAGACAGGACATAAAACAAAGGACAACTGATTCTTGCCAAAACAAGTGTGGTTATGGCTTTATCAAAAGACATCTTCTGAGGCCAGGACAATATGGCACCATCCCTGAAGTGGCCTTCACAATTCGGAAAAGGTACAGTGCCCTTTTCTTCGAAGGCAGCTGAACAGGCAGTGGGCCGATGGCTTCTGATGTGCTATGGAACAGCAGCTGAAACAGTTATTCTTGAAGAGTGATTAAGCTCACGCCTCTCAATAGTAGACTGGCATTTGATAGAGGGATGTGGAGAAGAATGGGATGCTGAGATGAAGCCATATATACATAGTCAAGAAGAATGGACAGCTGAATTAAAAACCATCAACAATTTCCAGAATTTAAAATCCTGAATCATGACATGACACTAGTGGAATTCAGGTGTTTCTGAAACATGGACTGGTCTCACCCAATGTGAGGTTGAACTGTTGACCTTGTATACATCCTACTTCACAAATGAGTCTGTCAGATACGCTAAGATTATAGGCTGAAGATGATGCCCCAGCACTGCAGAGAAACCTCAGGTGACTGTCCAGGAAGCTGGCTGTTTCTGTCAACTCACAAATTTTTTGGAATTTGCTTGCATGCACTTCCTGTTTTTATTTTTGTTAGCTAATATTATTTCCTTCTTGGGTCTCTGAAGGCTTGAAGATTAGTTAGTAGAGTTGAAGATTAGTTAGTTATAGTTGAAGATTAATTAGGATAAAAAGTGAATTAGGTACATTTTGGACTTACCAAAATAGGATAGATAATGAAATTATTTTCTCTGAATTTGTCAAATAAAAGTGGACTAGACATTATTTAGGTATTTATTACTTGTATATATTATATATAGTTATTGTACTTTTGTATATAGTTTTTCTTTTGTTAGTTATAACCTTTTTCTTTTTAACAAAATAGAAAAGGGGAAATATGGTGGTATTTTATTTGTACTGAAATGCGATTTTAATTGTATGTTAATAAATAAAGTTGCCCGGGGGTCAGAGCTATTAGAGCCATAGCAAGAGCGTGGCAGTGGTGGCACACGCCTTGAATCCCAGCACTTGATAGACAGAGCTAGGTAGATCTTTGTGTGTAAAAGGATACAGCCAGCATTGGAGACACACGCCTTTAATCTCAATCCCAACCGTAGAAGACCTGGAAGTCTTTACACACAGGCAGTGATTAGGCATGGGTTTTCAACCAATGAGAAGGCAGAACCGAAAGTCTTTATAAAGACAAACACACAGGAAGTAGCTCCTTTTCGGAGAGCTCTCTTGGCTGAAGCAGGAAGGGTAAGGCTCTTAGTTCTGACCTCTTGGCTTTCTTCTCTGAATCGGATCTGTGTTTCTTATTGAGTAAATGGTTGGTTACATCTACAAATATGTCTTCTGTGAATTCACCAGTATAAATCATTTCATCATAACCTCCAAAATATACTACAAAATCTGTTGTTTCCTGAAAACATGACCAATGATCTATCACAACAATAACCTTAAATAGACAGAAAATGATTCTTTGGTTTTGTTCCACATAGAGATAATGAGCATTATGAAAAGGAAGCATTGATATGCAGCAGTATTATTCAATTACATCCTCAACAACAAAATGCAGATACTGCAATGCTTCTTGAACACACTTAATTGAAATGTCCTGAAAATATCAATGCAGAATCTACACTAATCATACTTTCTTTCTTCATGAGTTGTAGATCCATGTGTGAATTGTGCACAGTACTAGTATATCAGCACAGAGCAGAACCAATGCAATCATAAATCTGTGATCATGATGAACTATGAAGACCACCTGGGGATGGCTCTTGCCTGAATGGACTTGTGGTTTCTATGCATTTACATCTCTGTTTCTTGGGGTCTTTGTCAAGCACCATGACACCCCCAATGTGAAGGTCAACAACCAGAAACTCAGTTACATCTTGCTTATCTCACTCATCTTTTGTTTCTTATGCCCCTTGCTCTTCATTAATCATCCTAACTCAGCTACTGTACCCTGCAGAAATTTGGAGTTGTATTCACTGTGGCTGTTTCCACTGTGTTGGCCAAAACAGTGACTGTGCTGATGGCTTTAATAATCACAGCCTCTAGACAAAGGATAAGGTATTTTCTGGTTTCAGGGAACCTAACTACATTATTGCCGTATGTACTCTGATCCAAGCTATTTTCTGTGCAGTCTGGTGAGGAGCTTATCTTCCCTCTATTGATAACAATACACATCTGAATATGGCTACATTATCA